>NC_053426.1:36786363-36866217 GCF_007990345.1 Gossypium hirsutum | reverse complement strand
GACTTTCGGTCAGGTTAAGCTTATACATGAATGAAAATTGGGTTACAAATATGTGGGTTGATGATGTGAATTATACATGTTAATATGTACTTAATATGTGTTTGAAATGCAATTGTGAATTAAATTAAGTGATTATTGCTTATGAAATCAAGAAAATGAGATATATGCGCATACTTGTAGAAATGTTTATGTATTTGTTTTAAGATAAGAAAATGATTTTATAGATCGATGCGAAATCAATAATGAATTACAATTGCTATCGATGAGCTAAGGTCTTGTGGATATAATTCAATAAGAGGATGTTATCCTAAACTATGCATCGGTAGAAATTTCGGGGACGAAAATTCTTAAGTGGGGGAGAGTTGTGACAGCCCTAAAATGACCCTAGTCGGAAAGCGGTTTCGGGACCGCTTAACCGAGTCACCAAATTATTTGAATATGATATTTATTGTCTAAAATAAATGTGTGAAAATTTTAAGCTTCGATTTAGTAAATTTCATGTGAATTTAGTCAATAGGACTTATGTGTGACATTTTTTGAAATGTGATAGATCAAAACATAAGGACCTATTAGTGCATGTTGAAAAAAGGGGGGACTTTCATGTCAATTTTCCCCCCATCTAGTAGTGGCCGGCCATGACATTAGGATGGACAAAGGGTGATGGGCAAAACATGTCATAGACATGTTGTGTTGGTGCATCATGGGAGGAAACAATAAAATAAAATAAGGAGTATGGGTAATAAAATAATAATGGAAAGGTAAATGATGATGAAAAAAAATTGTCTCATCCATGTTTCCCCCCCCCCATTGCCGTGAATTGAAGAAAGAAAACAAAAAAAAAGTGTTCATTCTTGAACATCTTTGGCCGAATAGAGGAAAGAAAGGAAGGGGAAGAGCTTGAGAAAATCGGCTATGGTGGTTTGCTAGACTAAGGTATGTTTGATATTGTCCTTGAGATTCATGCATGTTTTTAGTTGTTAGTTTGAGTTCTACCTAGCCCATGGTTTAAATCTTTGCTATGAGATGGAGATGATATTCGGCCATGGGTGTTGTCTTCTTGGTTGATGTTTGATGTTGTGGTGATGAGGCATGAAGATGAGCTAAGTTTCGGCTAAGGTGGATTTGTGTTGATCTCATTTTCATGCTAAGTGTAAAGCTTTGTAATGATACATGTGATGGTGATTGATGACTCTTGGATTTTCTTTTTGGCATTTTTGAGTTAGACATTAAGTTCTTTGTGTAACCCATGACCAAAATTGAATGGTATGGTGTCTTGATGCATTCGGCCATGGTAGAAAATAGATGTGAAATGGTAGTAAGGTGAAGTGCAAAATGTTAGTATTTGATTACTAGTGTATATATATGCGTATTAGCCGAGTTTTGAACTTGAAACAAGATGATATATAATCAATACAAGTAACCATACTTGTAGGAAGTATTAAGCATATAATCGGCCTCAACATAGGCATGCATATTCGGCCATAGGAAGAAGATTGGTGTTGCATGTATTCGGTTAGAGGCAAGCATATTGATGCTTTTATCTTGGCTTAGACAATCGGCTAAAAGGAAGTGTGGGTTAATATGTTGAGTTGATTCATGATTTCATATGTATGTGACTTTAATGTCTAATGTATATATATATGGGCTAAGTATCTTGAGTTCCTCTTTTCGATGCTCAAATGATTAAATCAATTTATTTGTTAAATTAAGCTCAAGAGCAAAGGGGAACTAAATCCGATAAAGGGAAGGAAAAAAGTGATCGAATAGCCGCCAAAATCGTTCGACCACATCCGAGATAAGTTTTAAGTGATTAAACGTTGAGTAAATTCAGTCATAATAGGACATAATGAGTTGATTTAATAAGATATGATGTGCCATGATATGTCTTAAACTCAAATGGTAAGTTCATAAGTGTTTGGACTTGGAAATTTAAGAGCAAATTGTAATAATTTGCTTTGGACAGCAGCAGTAACGTGATTTTAGAAAATCACTATAAATTGTTGGTGTGGAATTATAGGCTGAATAAAATATGTAATCAAAGCTTATTTAGTCTAGTTTCTTATAAAAGAGACCGTGGGAGCAAATAAATTTCCTATAAAGAGATATTTAAAGTTGTGTGGGACAGTGTCAGAATGACTCCGAAATCCCCTGTTCTGTTTTTAGAAAATAATTATAAATTGTACAAAAATGGTTATAAGATAAAATTTATATGCTTAGACTCCTTAATGAGTCTAGTTTCAAATGAAATCAAATACAACACATTTTGAATTCTGTAAAATGAGAAATTTGATTCGTAGTGAAGAGTGGTCAGATTAGTCAAATAGTGAAACAGGGGAAACTTTAAGAAAAATCTGGTATAGATTGGCCAAACCTAAAATTCTGAAAATTTTATGGATGGAAGATATACGATTCTATATTCAGGGAAAATTAACGGCAAGTGATTTGGAGTTTTGTAGCTCCAGTTATAAATAATTTAGTGACTACTTCTCAGGAAAACAGCTCGTAGTGAATATGTGATTTGTTGTAAACATGGATAAAACTTGTTTTAGTTACTCATAAGCTATTGATTAAACCCATACGTGAATTCTAAATCGTGATATTGTAAAACGATACATGAGTGTTAGATGGATCTTTGATATTAAAATTTGTGAAATTGTAAGTTTATGAGTATTCAAATATGAAATGATAGTATGGCGTGAAATTGAATTATTCATTGGGAAATGATTAATGTAGATTCGGCCAAGACAAAGTGTATTCATGATAGTATATGTGATATGTGAAGTAAATTTGGATAATTGTGATGTGAATGTATATATATGTGATAAGGCCTAATGGCCGATGTGATGAATGTGAAAGTGTATATATATGTGATAAGGCCTAATGGCCGATGTGATGAATGTGAAAGTGTATATATATGTGATAAGGCCTAATGGCCGATGTGATGAATGTGAAAGTGTATATATGTGATAAGGCCTAATAGCCGATGTGATGAATGTGAAAGTGTATATATGTGATGAGGCCTAATGGCCGATGTGATGAATGTGAAAGTGTATATATGTGACAGGGCCGAGTGGCCAACGTGATGGATGTGAAAGTGTATAAATGTGATAAGTCCCGAAGGGCAATTGTGTCAGTACTATATCCGGGTTAAAACCCCGCAGGCTTTATGCGAGAGTATTATCCTGATTAATGTCCGTAGGCTTCGTGCTCGTACTATATCCGAGCTTTAAAGACCCGACGGCTAAATGCTAGGATTCAAGTAAGACTTTGATATTGAGTATCTGCACTAAGTTACCATCAAATAAGTATTATGTATTCAAGATGTTCAGGTACGTATTACTTACTCATCGGTGGAGTGATTTCGAGGTGAATTATCAGTATCAAAGAGTTAGGTAAATGTGATTAATATTATAACTCCAAATGTGGGAATGTGCTTTGGAAATATTTGACCATCTAGGTCATTATTATTCGAAAGTATATATGTGGCAGCCAAGTGTTGCGTTTAATGATATTATAGATCGAGATGAAGCTCTAGATTAACTTCATCGAACAGTTGAAATGAATGACCAATAATAGTGATTGAGAACACTTTGTCTTGCTTAAAACTTACTAAGCATTAAATGCTTACTCCGTTCTTTGAATCTCTGTTTTATAGATTTTGGTTCGTCAGCTATCGAACTCGGGATTTTTGGAAGTCGAAGTCTCCCACACTATCAAAGCCCCCTTTTGGTACAATTTTGGTTGAACTTTGAAATGGCATGTATAGGACTACCCTTTTGTTGTTGGTCATGTACCCTTTGGATTTGTATAATTTTGGATAGCCATGCGAAAATGGCTTATATATGTTTGAGCATAATGTTATAATCATTTGGTATGGATATGGTTATTGAGAGGTGTGGATATGCTTAACAAGGATTGGCCATGGGAATGGTTAATCACTATCATAAATTGTGCTATTTATGCTAAAAGGGCTAGTTGAATCATGGGAACTATAAAATAGGTAAAGTCTACCTTAAAGGCAGATGCTGACAGCAGCAGTGATGTAGATTTAGAAAATCACTAAAAATAGTAGGAATAGAATTAAATAGTGAATAAATTATTTAAATGAACCTTGATGAATCCACTTTCATATGGAAGAAATGAAACGGTCATATGAGTGGTATGTTAAGAGATAATTAGGTTTTCGTGAGACAGGGCCAGAACAGTTTCTGGATTCCCTGTTCCGACTTTGGAAATTCATTATAAATTAACCAGAGATAATTAGGAGCCATGCCATATATTTATAGATTTCTCTCTGAGTCTAGTTTCTATAGAAACAAACGGCATCAGTATTGAATCCCTGTACAGGGAGATATCCGAATTGTAATGCATGAAGGTCAGTGTAGTCGCACCCTGTAACAGGGGAGACTTTAACTAATAAAATGTACTAATTGGCCTGACCAAAAATTCTAGAAAAAAATATGTAGATTGAAATGGGAGTCTAGTTTCAGGGAAAAATCATGAAACTGATTTTCGAGTTGTGAAACTCAAGATATGATTTTTAAGGTGACAGCGACACAGTTAGCTAGCTGTCTGGAAAATTTTAAAATGGACTGCGATAGTAAGCGAATTTAGTCTGTGAACCCCTCGTGTCCGACTCCGGCAACGGTCTCGGGTACGGGGTGTTACAAAGAGTTGGCCGGCCAAGGGTTTCTTTAGGGGGGTAAATTTCTGCTAGGTCAAAAGCTAGGTATAAATTCGGCATTTGGGAGGGTTGTGCCGTTTTTTTTTTACCATTATTTTCCTTTCTTTCCTTTTCTTTTTTCTCTCCATCTATCTTCCTTCTCCTTTCCTCCATTGCCGAACCTCCCTACCATCTTGTTCATCTCCATTTTTCCCTTCAACCGTTTCAAAACCTTCATAGTCTTTGGCCATAAAAAGCTGAAATCCCGAAAGCTTGATTCTTTTTGTGCCGATTTCTTTTAACCAAAACCACATCTCTTCTCTTCATCATTTGTGGCCGATTCACCACCCCTCTAAAACCTTAAGTTTTGACGACAAGACCATATCAAAAACCCTCTCGTTTTACCTTTCTAAACACAAGTTGCAAAAAGCCGAAAACCCCACATTAAAAGGGACTTGGCCGAATACTGAAGTCACTGAAAGCTCGACTTTTGTTATCATCTGAGGGCTTAGATCTACATCGGGATCGAGTGGGAAACTCATTGGAAGCATTCACTAAGGAATCGGTGGTAAGTCTTCTCCAAAACTTAGTCTTCTTGCATATTTTAGGAAAGCCGAAATCCCTAAAAGTTAGGGAGGTTGTCGATTTGGACTTGTAATCCTGAGGGGTCGTACTAACTATTTTGTTTTGGTAATAGCGTGATTAGAGGCGGTTGATCAAGGGCTTGGACAGGTGGAATGATTGGATCTTTGGAGTTAACCATCTTTCGGCAGTAAGGTAAGAGCAATAAGGGTTTTAGGCATGTTTGGCCGAATGTGGTAGGGGACTATATACTCAATCTTATTTCGATATTTTGAGTAATATTAAGTGATGCAATTGTAGGCAGTTCGTGTGTAGATCTCGTCGAGGAAATCCTAAAAACAGGTGTGTAACTGACACCCTCTCATAGGCTAGATCGGCAAAAGTCGAAAAGCTGAAATGCCGAAAAACCTGTATTTTGGGCACTTGCGAGTGTGCGAATGCTTGTAAGACGTATGGGTAATTATTACTGGGAATCGAAAGTGATATAACTGCAGTACGCGTGATTTCGTGCGTTTTGATATTTTGGGCTTAATGGGCCAAAACTGGGTTAATTGGCCAACGGGCCCAATTCGGTAAGAACACTCAGTAAGTGTTTCTGGCTAAACGTAATGGCTACGATATGCATGAAAACCTTAGAAATAGTTAGATGTACTAGAATACCCCTATGTATGCAAAATTACCATTATACCCCTATGTATGCAAAATTACCATTCTACCCTTATGTAATTAAAAATGACCTTTATACCCCTAGGGTTAATTTTGCCTGAAAAGCATGATGAATTAAATCTGTATGATGTATGCCATGAATGTATATCTGTTGCATGGGGACATGGGTTATATTATGGAGGAAGCGTCCTGGTGGCTATGCCACAAATTATCTGTTCTGGTGGCCCTACCACATATATCTGTTCTGGTGGCACTGCCACAAAATATCTGTATCTGGTGACTCTGTCACATTTTCTGTATCTGGCAGCCATGCTGCATATTTCTGTGGTGTGTAGCGGTTGGGTGGGTCGAGTAGTCTCCCCACATGGTGAAAGGATGGTATGGGGGTGCACATGGTTGGATATGGTTGGGTTTCTGCATAAGCATGATATATCTGTTCTGATCTGTTCTGGGCCTATGGGCTTTATTCTGAAATCTGTTCTGGGCTAAGGCCAACTTATTCTGTCTCTGTGGTTTGAACTGATTTAGGCTATGGTTGGGTTGAATTACACACTGAGTTTCCCAAAACTCACCCCTTATTTTCATCCTCGCAAGTAATCATCAACCATAGAGGGCTTGGAGCTGCGAGGGATTCGGACTGGCCACATGTTTTTACGAGCCTGGTTTCTTTCTGGTGAACGGGACGTCCTTTTAATTTCATTTATGGTTTTGGGTTTTGTTATGTAATAAGGCCGCTTATGATTATTCTTATTTGGGTTTTGATCTATAACTTATCATGATGATCTTAAATTATATTAACTATCAAAATGGGCTAGATCTAGGGTTTGTTTCCAAAAACATTAAGTGATTTCAAAATAACTCGATTACAAGTAAGACTTCCGCTAAGCAAACGTTTTCAAACTTAATCATTTTCTTAAGATAGACATAACCAGACGGTTTTTCT
The DNA here is from genome assembly GCF_007990345.1 of Gossypium hirsutum. Taxonomy (NCBI): domain Eukaryota; kingdom Viridiplantae; phylum Streptophyta; class Magnoliopsida; order Malvales; family Malvaceae; genus Gossypium; species Gossypium hirsutum. The sequence continues at coordinate 36,859,363 of NC_053426.1, read as the reverse complement.
CAAAATTATACGAGTCGTTAAGGTGTGGCAATGGTGGTGTGCATGTCTAGGATTGGATCCGAAGGGAGCTTGGTACTTAAGCAGTCCGACGGACTCACCTCCTCTTTTCCTGGTTTCCTACCTGGTGCACAGCTTCTATTCACTTTAACCTACTTTTAAAAGTATCTTTTACAACACCAACTAAGTTTTCCAAACTAAGTAATACGGAAAGTTTTGAACGCAACGATGTGCCGCACCAGATCCGGTCATAACGTCTAGGCCGGGTTTGGGGTGTTACAGACTCATTATGTATTTTAAAAATATAATTTTGAGCCTCTAATTATTTTTGTCCAAATTTTTGTGATTTTCCAAAGTCAGAACAGGGGATCACGTAATCATTCTGAATCAGTCTCACAAAAACATAAATATCTCAAAATATAGAACTCCTTTGCTTTATATTTTTATTTTATATGAAAATAGACTCATTAAGATTTAATTTGATATCTCAATCAGTCTCTGATTCAATTTCTACCATTTTTGGTGATTTTTCAAAATCACATCACTGCTACTGTCCAAAACAGTTTTATTGCTAATTCACTCTTTCACACTTTCTTTGTATTAACCTCATTTTAACATACATATCACAAATCATTTTCACCACATTTCATACATCACAATTATAGGCCCATGATCACAAGGTCACCATAAAATCATCCTCATGTATAACTTACTTGTTTATAACCTTACCACATCCTGGTCACTTAATGAACACATCATTCACATAACCAAGTTCTTGCACATATTCATCACAAAACTCACAAAGCAATACATAGAGAGTCTCCCGTTGAACACTTAGGATCAATCCTCGATACTTGGTGGTTTCAGCACATAGCTCCACCCATCATATAGTTCAGCTCTCTTGTACACATGGTGAACACTCAGTACCACCCATGTGGCCTAGCCAATTTATCTCGTAGCTCTCTTGTCTACATGGTGTCCTTCACTTGGAACCACGCATGCGACCTAGCTACATATATCCCATAGCTCTCTTGTCTACATGGTGTACACATAGTATCACCCATGTGACCTAGCTACATCATAATGTCTTGTAGCTCTCTTGTACACATGATGTGCACTCAGCACTATACATGTGACCTAGCTACATACCATCTGTATCATCCAGTCTTTCCGAAGGTTCAACCGGGATTTCTCTCTCTTTTCCAACAATTTCACCAATCAAGTAATTATCCATAAACATGTTTCCAATATTTTTATAAAATATCATAATACAAGTAATAGTGATGTATTACTTACATATAAACTTACATCTCATTTAATATCAACGCAATAACATTAAATTACACATTGTCTTATTAAAAATCATATGAACTTACAATTTCCCATAATATCCATAATCATAGAATCACATTTATGTATGATAATTCAATGCACTTCATGTACCATAGACATATTTTTAAATCAATTCATAAACTTGGCACCATAATCATTTAATTTAACATAATTCAATTAATTCACTAAATTTAACTTTCAAATATAAATTACAGCATTATTGTTGTATTATTATCATACCAACTTACATACTTTCAACACCTCGGAAATCATAGTAAATATATCAATTTTACATTGAAACATGCATAAATTAATGCTTATTATACATATGAACTTACCTTTATATTAAAACGGCCATTTTACCAACTTTCCTAATTTTCAATTTTTCTCTCATTCTAGGTTCAAATCTCATTTTCCGAGATCTAAAACATCATATTTTACTTATTTAATTAATGTACTATTCAAAACAGTCCTTAACTCAAACTTTGGAAAAATTACAATTTTGCCCCTAAACTTTTGCATATTTACACTTTTGCCCCTAGGCTCGGGAATTAAACTTCATCCCTTATTCTTATGTTTTATGACATGATGATCACTTTTCCCTTCTATGGAAACATCAAATTCTCACTCTAACATATACTTATGACTATTAGGTATTTTACCGATTAAGCCCTTTTGCTCGTTTTTACTTAAAACCGAGTAGCACAAGTTGTCTAACATAATTTAAAACCTCATATTGTATCATAAAACACCAGAATACACAAATTTTACCTATGGGTATTTTTCCAAATATGAACCCTAGGTTGAATTATTGCTAGCATAAGCTAAATCAAGTTACCGGGACTCCAAAAACGTAAAGAACTTAAAAAACGGGGTTAGAATGGACTTACAATTGAACTTGGGAAGCTTGAAAACCCTAGCCATGGAGTCTCCCTTGGTATACACGTCCATGGTGAAGAAGATGAGGAAAATTGGCTTTTAATTTTGTATTTTAATTCATTTTACCCCTAAATGACCAAAATACCCTTACTACTAAACTTTCCAAAAATTCCATCCATGTCCAATTTTTGTCCATAACTTAGAAATTGGTCAAATTTCTATTTAAGACCTCCTAATTAATATTTCAAATCAATTTCATACTAGAAACCTCTAGAATGCAAGTTTTGCAACTTATTCAATTTAGTCCCTAACTTCGAATTAAGCACTTTATGCATAGAATTTCTTCACAAAAATTTCACTCAATCATGCAATCATATCATAGACCTCAAAATAATCATAAAATAATTATTTATATCTCAGATTTTGTGGTCCCGAAACCTCTGTTCCAACTAGACCCAATTTTGGGCTATTACAACTCTCCCCCCTTCAGAGATTTTCGTCCTCAAAAATCTTACCGGAGTGAGGTTTAGTGTCTTTCTCATAATTTCCAGCATTACTAACTAATTGTTTTCAAGACGATACTTTCAGAAACACTCTGTCATCAATTTGAATCCCAAGATAACTCAGTAAACTCTGATATTTCTCTAACTCTGTCCTTCACTTGTCAACCATTCTCAAACTCTGGTCATATCTATAATTATTTTATCACTAAACTCTTTGATTCCACACTTAGGAACTTAGTCAACATGATTCTCATGAATTTTCGTTATATACACCTTCTCGGTAAGGGGGTGAGGTCGTACAGTCTCTAACTCGATTCTGGCATATATCTATATGACACATTTTTTTCATTATCCACATATGTCATTATAATCATACTATCCACTTCAAACAATTTATTATTCATACTTGTCTTACATAAAATTTCCAATTATCTCATTTCAAACAAGTGCACTCACTCATACATTCTATGAATTTTGAATAACTTTAATCATCAAATTTACTAATTAATTTGGTCAAGCATGCAACAGCATATGAAGTCCAAACAAATATGAATAATTATATCACTATATAAACTTTCATCTCACATATTATCACATATACATATATCACGAATTCTTATTCATACCTTTCCGAGTTTAACACATCATAGCTACACTTTATTCAAATACTTCAATATCGCTATCAAATGGTCAGATGTAGCTCGGTTGGAGAATATTTCATTTTAAACAAAATAGTCCTTATTAGTGTCGGGAGACATCACAATATCACATATTTGTGGCATGTATAACTAAACTCTTACACTTGCTATGTTAGTCCGAGAATCGACTAAACCTGCTCTGATACCACTAAATGTAACACCCCTTACCCATATCCGAGGCCGAGCTAAGGTACGAGGCGTTACCAGAAAAACATACAAACATTAAACTAAAATACGAGCCATAAAATTTTATTCATATTTCAAAGCGTTCATTCTCTTACACATAGTCCCTTATTTGAGTCTACGGAGCCCAAAACATACTTTAGAAAGGGTTCGGGACTAAACCGAGAACTTACAAAAATCTTGGAAATTTCATGCTTTAAGGCTCCACACGCCCGTGTCCCAAAGTCGTGTTCCATACACGGCTGAGACACATGGTCGTGTCTCTGCCTGTGTGGAATATACCTAGGCTATTTTCCAAGCTTTGGTCAACCTTGATCTCTTACACACTTATACAAAATCAAAAGCATATAACATGGTATTCATTTAATGATTAAACATCCTCAATTAAACCACAAAACATAGCATTTGTATGTCATCATACATGTGTCTCTCATACTCATTTTACCTTGTTTATTATAGTACCACTTATACATTTATACCAAGATTATCATCTTACCAAATATCTTCAGCTTAATCATCAAGCATTCATATTTAAAGCTAGATCATATCTTTATAAAATACCACGATTCAGATGCGCAGAATAAAATGTTTGCCTGAAACATTTCAATTCAATTCCATACCCAACAAGCATTACATTGAGACTAGTCATATAAATATATATACATGTCATGATACATAACATTCTCTTTTTGTTTTCTTATAAACACATATCATTTATTTCATTATATCAATATTTCATATACCATAGTTTCCGTGTATTCCACATATATTTATTTTCCTCCTCCTCCTCTCCATTCCACATCCTTAATGTATATAGCATTCTCGTAAGTACGATTTCACAATTTACTAATAAATATTCACATCAAACTGTCCACACGAGTCATAGTCACTTAATTATTTATAATTCGAGCTACGGAGCTCCAAATTAAGATCTGTAAATTTCCCCTGAAACTAGACTCACATATCTTTCTATCATAAAATTTTCATAATTTTTGGTTTATCCAATTAGTACAGTTTATTCATTAAAATTTCCCCTATTTCACTTTTTGATAGTTCTGACCTCTCTTCACTAAAAAATAATTATCTCATAGTACAGAACTCAGATAATGTTCTTGTTGATTTATCTTGAAAATAGACTCATTATGTATTTTAAAAATATAATTTTGAGCCTCTAATTATTTTTGTCCAAATTTTTGTGATTTTCCAAAGTCAGAACAGGGGATCACATAATCATTCTGAATCAGTCTCACAAAAACATAAATATCTGAAAATATAGAACTCATTTGCTTTATATTTTATTTTATATGAAAATAGACTCATTAAGCTTTAATTTGATATCTCATTCAGTCTCTGATTCAATTTCTACCATTTTTGGTGATTTTTCAAAATCACGTCACTGCTACTGTCCAAAACAGTTTTATTGCTAATTCACTCTTTCACACTTTCTTTGTATTAACCTCATTTTAACATACATATCACAAATCATTTTCACCACATTTCATACATCACAATTATAGGCCCATGATCACAAGGTCACCATAAAATCATCCTCATGTATAACTTACTTGTTTATAACCTTACCACATCCTGGTCACTTAATGAACACATCATTCACATAACCAAGTTCCTGCACATATTCATCACAAAACTCACAAAGCAATACATAGAGAGTCTCCCGTTGAACACTTCGGATCAATCCTCGATACTTGGTGGTTTTAGTACATAGCTCCACCCATCATATAGTTCGGCTCTCTTGTACACATGGTGAACACTCAGTACCACCCATGTGACCTAGCCAATTTATCTCGTAGCTCTCTTGTCTACATGGTGTCCTTCACTTGGAACCACGCATGCGACCTAGCTACATATATCCCGTAGCTCTCTTGTCTACATAGTGTACACATAGTATCACCCATGCGACCTAGCTACATCATAATGTCTTGTAGCTCTCTTGTACACATGATGTGCACTCAGCACTATACATGTGACCTAGCTACATACCATCTGTATCATCCAATCTTTCCGAAGGTTCAACCGGGATTTCTCTCTCTTTTCCAACAATTTCACCAATCAAGTAATTATCCACAAACATGTTTCCAATATTTTATAAAATATCATAATACAAGTAATAGTGATGTATTACTTACATATAAACTTACATCTCATTTAATATCAACGCAATAACATTAAATTACACATTGTCTTATTAAAAATCATATGAACTGACAATTTCCCATAATATCCATAATCATAGAAATCACATTTATGTATGATAATTCAATGCACTTCATGTACCATAGACATATTTTTAAATCAATTCATAAACTTGGCACCATAATCATTTAATTTAACATAATTCAATTAATTCACTAAATTTAACTTTCAAATATAAATTACAGCATTATTGTTGTATTATTATCATACCAACTTACATACTTTCAACACCTCGGAAATCATAGTAAATATATCAATTTTACATTGAAACATGCATAAATTAATGCTTATTATACATATGAACTTACCTTGATATTAAAACGGCCATTTTACCAACTTTCCCAATTTTTAATTTTTCTCTCATTCTAGGTTCAAATCTCGTTTTCCGAGATCTAAAACATCATATTTTACTTATTTAATTAATTTACTATTCAAAACAGTCCTTAACTCAAACTTTGGAAAAATTACAATTTTGCCCCTAAACTTTTGCATATTTACACTTTTTCCCCTAGGCTCAGGAATTAAACTTCATCCCTTATTCTTATGTTTTATGACATGATGATCACTTTTCCCTTCTATGGCAACATCAAATTCTCACTCTAACATATACTTATGACTATTAGGTATTTTTACCGATTAAGCCCTTTTGCTCGTTTTTACTTAAAACCGAGTAGCACAAGTTGTCTAACATAATTTAAAACCTCATATTGTATCATAAAACACCAGAATACACAAATTTTACCTATGGGTATTTTTCCAAATATGAACCCTAGGTTGAATTATTGCTAGCATAAGCTAAATCAAGTTATCGGGACTCCAAAAACATAAAGAACTTAAAAAAACGGGGTTAGAATGAACTTACAATTCAGCTTGGGAAGGTTGAAAACCCTAGCCATGGAGTCTCCCTTGGTATACACATCCATGGTGAAGAAGATGAGCAAAATTGGCTTTTAATTTTGTATTTTAATTCATTTTACCCCTAAATGACCAAAATACCCTTACTACTAAACTTTCCAAAAATTCCATCCATGTCCAATTTTTGTCCATAACTTAGAAATTGGTCAAATTGCTATTAAGACCTCCTAATTAATATTTCAAATCAATTTCATACTAGAAACTTCTAGAATGCAAGTTTTGCAACTTATTCAATTTAGTCCCTAACTTCGAATTAAGCACTTTATGCATAGAATTTCTTCACTAAATTTTCACTCAATCATGAAATCATATCATAGACCTCAAAATAATCATAAAATAATTATTTATATCTCAAATTTTGTGGTCCCGAAACCTCTGTTCCAACTAGACCCAATTTTGGGCTATTACACCTGCTCTCCCAGAACTACTGATACCAGGGTATTCCACCAGTGATATGCTGTGTCTCGGAGCAAGGATATAGCACATTTCAAACATTCATCTGGAGTACAGGGCAGCTCATCAAACACACAGATAGTATTATCAAGCCAGACCCTAGCCCGCTCAGCGTCATCATCATCAGTGGCTTTAAACTCTTCAGCTCCATGTTTTCTAATTTTATCAACACGTGGTCTATTCAATCGGCACAGATACTTGAGGTACATCAGGCATGGAAGATGATTAATCGAGGGTGGAGGTTGTTGTGCAGCCGAGTTAGTCCGGATATATTGAGTGAACCAGTCATTCATCATTTGATAGAAGGCTTGTTTAGCCTCACTTTATTGATTACTCGAAGTCGGTTGAGAATCAGCTTGCGCTATCCCTTGCACGGTAACAGGCGCTACACTTTTGACATCATCAGCTACATCTCTGTCGGGATCCATTTACTATATGAAAACACATTTCAAATGTCAGAAATCATCACACCATCACAGATTAATATTATGGCATGTATAGCTAGACTTACACACTATGTCTGTAACACCCCGTACCCGAGACCGTTACCGGAGTCGGACACGAGGGGTTCACAGACTAAATTCACTTATTTTCACAGTCCATTTTAAAAATTTCCAGACAGCTGACTAACTGCGTCACTGTCACCTTAAAAATCATATCTTGAGTTCCAAAACTAGAAAATCAGTTTCGAAATTTTTCCCTAAAACTAGACTCATATATCCATCCACAAATTTTTTTCTAGAATTTTTGGTCGAGCCAATTTGTACATTTTATTAGTTAAAGTCTCCCCTGTTTCAGGGTTCGACTACTCTGACCTTCACGCACTACGACTTGGATATCTCCCTGTACAGGGCTTCCACACTGATGCCGTTTGTTTCTATAGAAACTAGACTCGAAAAGGAATCTATACATATATGGCATGACTTCTAATTATCTCTGGTTAATTTATAATGAATTTCTAAAGTCGGAACAGGGAATCCAGAAACCGTTCTGGCCCTGTTTCACTAAAACTTAAATATCTCTTAACATATGACTCATATGATCGTTTCGTTTCTTCCATATGAAAGTAGATTCATCAAGGTTAGATTACATAATTTATTCACTATTTAATTCCATTCCTACTAATTTTAGTGATTTTCAAATTTACATCACTGCTGCTGTCAGCATCCGCATTTAAGGTAGACTTTACCTATTTCATAGTTTCCATGATTCAACTAGCCCTTTTAGCATATATAGCACAAAATATGATCATGATTAACCATTCCAATGGCTAATCGTTTCCAAACATTTCCATACCTCTTAATGAACAACATACAAAACGATTATAATACTACGCTCAAAGTGTATATAAGCCATTTTCGCATGGCTATCCAAATTTATACAAAACCAAAGGGTACATGACCCACAACAAAAAGGGTAGTCCTATACATGCCATTTCAAAGTTCAACCAAAAGTGTACCAAAAGGGGGTTTGATAGTGTGGACGACTTTGACTTCGACAATCCCGAGTCTGATAGCTGACGAACCAAAATCTATAAAACAGAGATTCGAAGAAACGGAGTAAGCATTTAATGCTTAGTAAGTTTTGAGCCATAAAATTTGACACAACTAAAGTGTAACATTCATATGGCTAAACGGATAATTTCATATGCACTATTTCTCAATATCATACTTACTTCACATTACCAACCCTTATATTCATACACAAAAGATCAACTTAGCCAAAGGCCGGTAGCTCATTTATCGACTGAGCGAATACTATTTGTAAGGGATCAACTATTTCAAAGCATATACGAAACATACCTCGTCGCTGGGATTTTACGAGCGTATTAATTGAAACTATTACAGCAAGGTCGGTCATTCCCAAGCCAAGTACCTTCGGGATTTAACCGGATATAGCTACTCGCTCGAATACCTTCGGGACATAGCCCGGATATAGTAACTCGCACAAATGCCTTCGGGACTTAGCCCAGATATACTAACTCGCACAAATGCATTCGGGACTTAGCCCGAATATAGTAACTGTAACACCCCATACCCGAGACCGTTTCCGGAGTCGAACACGAGGTGCTAACAGACATAATACATTTATTTTCACAGTCCATTAGAAAATTTTCCAGAAAGGCTGGTTACTGCGTCACTGTCGCCTTAAAAATCATATCTTGAGTTTCAAAACTTGAAAACCAGTTTCGTAAATTTTTCCTGAAACTAGACTCTTATGTTCATCTACAAATTTGTTTCTAGAATTTTTTGTCAAGCCAATTAGTACAGTTTATTAGTTAAAGTCCCCCCTGTTTCAGGGTTCGACTACACTGACCTTTGCGCATTACGACTTGGATATCTCCCTGTACAGGGCTTCAATATTGATGCCATTTGTTTCTAATGAAACTAGACTCAACAAGGAATCTATAAATATAAGGCATGATTTCTAATTATCTCTGGTTAATTTATAATGAATTTCCAAAGTTGGAACAGGGAATCATGAAACCGTTCTGGCCCTGTTTCACGAAAACTTTAACATCTCATAATATACTGTTCATATGACCGTTCCGTTACTTTACTATGAAAATAGATTCATCAAGGTTTGATTACATAATTTATTCACTATTTAATTCCACTCCTACTATTTTTAGTGATTTTTCACATCCACATCACTGCTGCTGCCAGCATCAGCCTTTAGGGTAAACTTTACCTATTACATAGTTTCCATGATTCAACTAGCCCTTTAGCATATATAGCACAAAATATGATCATGATTAACCATTCCAATGGCTAATCATTCCCAAACATTTCCATACCTCTTAATGAACATCATACAAGACGATTATAATATTAAGCTCAAAGTGTATATAAGCCATTTTCGCATGGCTATCCAAATTTATACAAAACCAAAGGGTCCATGACCAACAACAAAAAGGGTAATCCTATACATGCCATTTCAAAGTTCAACCAAAAGTGCACCAAAAGGGGCTTTGATAGTGTGGGAGACTTCAACTTCAATAATCCCGAGTCTGATAGCTGACGAACCAAAATCTATAAAACAGAAATTCATAGAACGGAGTAAGCATTTAATGCTTAGTAAGTTTTGAGCAATGAGATTAAGCACAATTGAAGTATGGCATTCATATAACTAAACGGATAATTCCATATATACATATTCTCAAATCATTCCTACTTCACATTCCAACCCCTATATTCATACATAAGGGATCATCTTAGTCAAAGGCCGAAAGCTCATTACTCGACTGAGCGAATAATATTCGAAAGAAATCAACTATTCCAATGCACATACGAAACATACCTCATTGTTGGGATTTTACGAGCGTATTAATTGAAATTATTACAGCAAGATCGCTCATTCCCAAATCACGTACCTTCGGAATTTAACCGGATATAGCTACTCGCTCAAATGCCTTCGGGACATAGCCCGGTTATAGTAACTCGCACCAATGCCTTCGGGACTTAGCCCGGATTTGGTAACTCGCACAAATGCCTTCGGGACTTAGCCCGGAATTAGTAACTCGCACAAATGCCTTCGGGACTTAGCCCGGTTATCATCCGAATATCCATACACATATCAATAAATCATTACACATCTATATTTCATTTTCATAACTAGGATTCAATCACAAGTCGCTTATCGAGCATAATAATTTTTGGCTCAATAGCCACATACAAAGAGCATGATTTTGGTTTGCTTAAAACATGATCTAATCAAATCATAATCTAAGTTCCATTACTCGAAAACTTACCTCGGATGTGGTCGAACGTTTTCGGCGGCTATTCGATAACTTTTTCCTTTCCCTTATCCAACTGTGGTCCTCTAAGCTCTTGAGCTAATTCAAACAAATTTAACTTATTAAAGTCTCATTATGCTAGCTTATGGCCGAATATGACAAGGAGCTTGATAGGTCATATGGCCACCTTTTAGCTCAAATACACAATGGTCATGCGCATTTTTAATCACATTAAGCAATTTAACACAATTCATTTGAACATCAAAAGAGAACCTCAAGGTACTTAGCCCATATATACATTAGGCATTAAAGTCACATATATATATGGAAATCATGAATCAAACTCCACATTTTAGCCCCCACTCTCTTTTAGCCGATTATCTAAGCCAAGATAAAAGCATCAATATGCTTGCCTCTAACCGAACACATGCAACACCAACCTATCTCATGTGGCCGAATATACATGTCTAGGTTGAGGCCGAGTATATGCTTAATACTTCCTACAAATATGGTTACTTGTATTGACTACATACCATTTTGTTTCAAATTCAAAACTCGGCTAATACACATATACACACTAGTAAATCAAACACTAACATTTGCACTTCACCTTACTACCATTTCTCATCTAAATAACGTGAACAACAACCACATTTCTCTTCTACTTCCTACCATGGCCGAATGCATCACAACACCATACCATTTCAATTTTGGTCATGGTTAAACAAAGAACTTAATGTCTCACTCAAAAATGCTAAAAAGAAGATTCAAGAGTCATCAATCCACCATCACATGCATCATTACAAAGCTTCACTTTTAGCATGGAAATGACATCAACACCAATCCACCTTAGCCGAATATCATCTCCATGACATAGCAAAGATTTGAACCATGGGCTAGTTAGAACTCAAGCTAACAACTAAAAACATGCATGAGTCTCATGGCACAACATCAAACATACCTTATCCTAGACACAAGTATGGTTGAACCTCCTCCTAATCCTCTTCCAAGCCAAACATGAAGCAACAGCTCCTTCCTTCTTCCTTAGAACTTTCGGCCAAAAGAAATGAAAAAGGATGGACACTTTTTTTTTCTTTGTTTTCATCATATTCCCTTTCATTATTTTATTACCATGCTCCTTATTTTATTTTTCCTAACATACATCACTAACATAACATGTTTGTGTCATGTTTCCACCCATAGCATGGCCAGCCACTATGCTTTAATTTGGCTAATTTGACATGCAAGGACAAGCACTTTCCCACATATATTAATAGGCCTCTTTAACACTTGCCTAGCATATTTCTAAATTGTCTCACATAAGTCCCTACTAATAAATTTCACATACACTGACCAAATTAAAGTATGGAACTATCACACAAGCATTTACGTACATCATAAACATAGAATATAACCTTTAATTATTTATGAGACTCGGTTTCGTGGTCCCGAAACCACTTTCCGACTAGGGTCAATTTAGGGCTGTCACAACTCTCCCCCACTGAAGAAATTTTCGTCCCCAAAAATCTTACCGGTAAATAGGTTTGGGTATCGTTCTTTCATGGCATTCTCGGTTTCCCAAGTAGCTTCTTCGATCCCGTGTTTGAGCCATAACACTTTCACTAACTGAACCCTTTTGTTTCGTAACTCTTTCACTTCACGAGCCAGGATACGAATCGGTTCTTCTTCATAACTCATATCAGGTTGAATTTCAACCTCTGATGAATTAATTATTTGCGATGGATCAGATCTATAACGTCGAAGCATCGAAACATGAAAGACGTCGTGAATCTTTTCAAGTTCAGGGGGCAAAATCAATCTATACGCAACTGGACCAACTCGTTCAGATATTTCATACGGCCCAATGAATCTCGGACTCAATTTGCCCTTACGGCCAAATCTGAGTATCTTTTTCCAAGGTGAAACCTTAAGAAACACTTTGTCTCCCACCTGATACTCAATGTCTTTTCGTTTCAAATCCGCGTACGACTTCTGGCGATCTGTGGCTGCCTTCAGACTTTCACGGATTACTTTTACTTTCCGTTCAGCATCTTTAATCAAATCAACTCCGAAAATTTTACTTTCACCGAGCTCGGTCCAAAACAATGGTGTACGGCATTTACGCCCGTACAAAGCCTCGTAAGGTGCCATCTTAATACTTGATTGAAAACTATTGTTGTAAGCGAATTCAATCAAAGGTAAATACCGCTCCCATGAACCACTAAACTCGAGGATGCAACATCTCAACATATCCTCAAGTATCTAAATTATCCGCTCGGATTGACCATCGGTTTGTGGATGAAAAGCGGTGCTAAAATGCAGCTTGGTACCCAAAGCTTTTTGCAATTTCTTCCAAAATCGTGAGGTGAATCTCGGATCTCTATCCGACACAATAGAAATCGGTACCCCGTGTAATCTCACAATCTGAGAAACATACAATTCAGCTAGTTTATCCAATGAAAAATCTCTACGTACGGGGATAAAATGAGCCGACTTAGTCAGTCTATCAACAACAACCCAAATCGCATCTTTCTTACTTGTCGACAATGGCAACCCAGATACAAAATCCATCGTGACTCGATCCCATTTCCATTCAGGTATCATGATTGGCTGATGTAAACCTGTAGGTACTTGATGTTCCGCCTTCACTTGCTGACATACTAAGCACTTCGAAACAAAATCGAAAATGTCTCGTTTCATACCATGCCACCAAAACTGGCGTCACAGGTCGTTGTACATTTTCGTACTCCCCGGGTGAATTGACATTCGGCTACAATGAGCTTCGTTCAGAATCATCGAAATGAGTTCTGAATTTCTTGGAACACACAAATGACCTTTGAACCTCAAACAATTGTCATTATCGATTTGAAACTCTGATTCCATATTCGGAACACATTCAGTCCGTTTTGCAACCAATTCATCATCGACTTTCTGAGCTTCACGAATTTGATGAATCAATAATGGTTTGGCCTTTAATTCAGCTACAAACACATTGTTGGGTAGAACAGACAAGTGTACATTCATCGCTCGTAAAGCAAATAGTGATTTCCGGCTTAAGGCGTCCGCAACCACATTAGCCTTTCCCGGGTGATAATCAATGACAAGCTCATAATCTTTCAACAACTCAAGCCAACGCCTTTGTCTCAGATTCAAGTCTCTTTGAGTCATCAAATATTTGAGACTTTTGTGATCCGAGTATACATGGCACTTCTCACCAAATAAGTAATGTCGCCATATTTTCAAGGCAAACACAATGGCAGCTAGTTCAAGATCATGGGTCGGATAATTTTTCTCATGTGGCTTTAATTGTCTCGACGCATAGGCCACAACTCGACCTTCTTGTATCAATACGCAACCTAACCTAAGTAGGGATGCATCACTATAAATGACGAACTCCTTGCCTGATTCGGGCTGCACTAGAATTGGAGCTTTAGTCAAATAAGTTTTCAGTTGATCAAAACTTTTCTGACATTTTTCTGTCCATTCGAACTTAACATCTTTCTGAAGTAGTTTCGTCATCGGTGTGGCTATCATCGAGAAAACTTTTACAAACCGTCGGTAGTAACCGGCAAGTCCCAAAAAGCTCCGAACCTCAGTAATATTTCTCGGAGGCTTCCAGTTAAGTATGGCTAAAATTTTGCTCGGATCAACTCGAATACCCGATGCGGATACCACATGACCCAAGAAGCTAACCTCTCTTAACCAGAACTCACACTTACTGAACTTAGCATATAACTTATTATCCCGTAAAATTCGCAACACTAATCTCAGGTGCTCAGCATGTTCAGTCTCATCTCTTGAAGATCCGATTCATCAAATCCATAAATACCGTAGGGGCATTAGTGACCCCAAACGGCATCACTAAGAACTCGTAGTGACTGTATCTCATTCTGAAAGCAGTTTTGGGTATATCCGAATCTCGAATTCGCAACTGGTAATAACCTGATCTCAAATCTATCTTTGAAAACACCGAGGCTCCCTTTAGTTGATCAAACAAATCGTCAATACGCGATAACGGATATTTATTCTTTATTGTCACTCTATTCAGCTGACGATAGTCGATGCACAACCTCATGGTTCCGTCCTTCTTTTTCACAAACAATACTGGTGCACCCCAAGGTGAGAAACTTGGTCGAGCGAAACCTCTATCCGTCAACTCTTGCAACTGAACTTTCAATTCCTTTAATTTCGTTGGTGCCATACGATATGGAGCTATCGAAATTGGAGTGGTACCAGGTACAAGCTCGATGCCCAACTCTACCTCCCGAACAGGTGGTAAACCCGGTAATTCTTCGGGAAAAACATCCGGGTATTCGCAAACCACCGGCACAGATTCGGGTTTCTTTTCTAACTCTTTGTCATCAAGTACATACGCAAGGTATGCTTCACACCCCTTTCTTACATATTTCTGAGCCAACATTGAGGATATTACAGCTGGCAACCCTTTTAAGTCCGTAGACTCAACTCGGATTATCTCGTTATTTGCGCACCTCAAATCAATAGTCTTGCTTTTGCAATTCACAACCGCATCATGCATGGTCAACCAATCCAAACCAAGAATAACATCAAATTCATCAAACGGCAAAAGCATCAAGTTCGCCGGAAAATAGGAACCTCGAATTACTAGGGCACATTTCTTACACACTTTGTCGACAAGCACATAACGACCCAAGGGATTTGACACCCGAATTACGAACTCAGTAGACTCAATAGGTAAAGTCTTACTGGATGCTAAGGTTTCACATATATAAGAATGAGTAGAACCAGGGTCAATCAAAGCAATCACATTAGTATCAAAGAGAGTAAAAGTACCGGTAATAACATCTGGCGAGGAAGCATCCTCGCGTGCGCGTATAGCATAAGCCCTAGCAGGAACACGAGCCTCAGATCTGGTCGTTGCATCTCTAGATCCTCTCTGACCACCACTAGCATTGCCCGTATTTCTAGATGGTCTACCTCGAGCAGTGGTAGCACCCGGTTTCTCACTCTGATTTACATTCTGTTCAGACAACCTCGGGCAATCTTTAATAAAGTGGTCAACTGACCCGCACTTGTAACAGGAGCGGTCATGGAATCTGCAACTTCCCGAATGCCATTTACCATAATACTGGCACTCCGCTCTGTCTCCACGATAAGTTCCAACACTGGCGACCGAAGTGACTCGTGCACTCACAGGGGGTCGATCGCGATCTCGTCTAGAAAAGCCCGAAGTGTTTCTAGATCGGCCTAAATCATCTCTAAATTTCTTCGATGACTGTTGAAAGGGCCTCCCCGAAGACCTCTTACGAAACTCCTTTGCTCCCATATCAGCTTTTCTTTTCTCCATACTGAGCTCCTCGGCTTTGCAAGCTCGCTCGACGAGTACCACAAATTCTCGGATTTCTAAAATGCCAACATACAACTTTATGTCATCATTCAGTCCATCTTCGAAACGTTTGCACATCACAGCTTCTGAAGAAATACATTCTCGCGCGTACCGGCTAAGCCTCACAAATTTTCGTTCATAGTCGGTAACCGACATGGAACCTTGTTTGAGTTCAAGAAATTCCTTTCGTTTTTAGACGATGAATCTCTGACTGATATACTTCTTTCGAAACTCGGTTTGGAAGAACTCCCAAGTTACTTGCTCTCTGGGCACAACAGAAGTCAACGTATTCCACCAATAGTAGGCAGAATCACGTAGCAAGGAGATAGTACACTTTAGGCACTCATCGGGTGTGCAAGATAGCTCATCGAGTACCCGGATAGTGTTGTCCAACCAAAATTCAGCTTGCTCGGCATCATCGCTGTCCGTATCTTTAAATTCAGTAGCCCCGTGTTTTCAGATTCTGTCAACTGGGGGCTTATTTGACCTTATTTGCTCAGTTACCGGAGGTATCGTAGGTGCGGGGGTGGCATTAGTCGGGAATGGAGGTTGTGGAACAGCCGTATTAGTTCGAATGTATTGGTTGAACCAATCATTCATCACGCAATAGAAAGCTTGTCTAGCTTCATCATTCGGATTACTAGCAATAGGTTGAGAGTCCGCCGGAGCTGTCCCTTGTGCGGGAGAAGGCGCTACACTCTCAAGATCATCAGCTACCGCTCGGTTGGGATCGGGATCCATTACTATAAATACACACATTTGCAAATGTCAGAAATCACCACACTATCAAATAATCACATAATGGCATGTATAGCTAGACCCAAACGTAGTACGGTAGTCCTAGAATCGACTAAACCGTAGCTCTGATACCAATTTAATTGTAACACCCCGTACCCGAGACCGTTGCCGGAGTCGAACATGAGGTGCTAACAGACATAATACATTTATTTTCACAGTCCATTAGAAAATTTTCCAGACAGGCTGGTTACTGCATCACTGTCGCCTTAAAAATCATATCTTGAGTTTCAAAACTCGAAAACCAGTTTCGTAAATTTTTCCTGAAACTATACTCATATTTTCATCTACAAATTTGTTTCTAGAATTTTTGGTCGAGCCAATTAGTACATTTTATTAGTTAAAGTCCCCCCTATTTCAGGGTTCGACTACACTGACCTTTGCGCATTACGACTTGGATATCTCCCTGTACAGGGCTTCAATACTGATGCCATTTGTTTCTAATGAAACTAAACTCAACAAGGAATCTATAAATATAAGGCATGATTTCTAATTATTCTGGTTAATTTATAATGAATTTCCAAAGTCGGAACAGGGAATCCAGAAACCGTTCTGGCCTTGTTTCACAAAAACTTTAACATCTCATAATATACTGTTCATATGACCATTCCGTTACTTTCCTATGAAAATATATTCATCAAGGTTTGATTACATAATTTATTCACTATTTAATTCCATTCCTACTATTTTTAGTGATTTTTCACATCCACATCACTGCGGCTGCCAGCATCAGCCTTTAGGGTAAACTTTACCTATTACATAGTTTCCATGATTCAACTAGCCCTTTAGCATATATAGCACAAAATATGATCATGATTAACCATTCCAATGGCTAATCGTTCCCAAACATTTCCATACCTCTTAATGAACATCATACAAGACGATTATAATATTAAGCTCAAAGTGTATATAAGCCATTTTCGCATGGCTATCCAAATTTATACAAAACCAAAGGGTCCATGACCAACAACAAAAAGGGTAATCCTATACATGCCATTTCAAAGTTCAACCAAAAGTGCACCAAAAGGGGCTTTGATAGTGTGGGAGACTTCGACTTCAATAATCCCGAGTCTGATAGCTGACGAACCAAAATCTATAAAACAGAAATTCATAGAACGGAGTAAGCATTTAATGCTTAGTAAGTTTTGAGCAATGAGATTAAGCACAATTGAAGTATGGCATTCATATAACTAAACGGATAATTCCATATATACATATTCTCAAATCATTCCTGCTTCACATTCCAACCCCTATATTCATACATAAGGGATCATCTTAGTCAAAGGCCGGAAGCTCATTACTCGACTGAGCGAATAATATTCGAAAGAAATCAACTATTCCAATGCACATACGAAACATACCTCATTGTTGGGATTTTACGAGCGTATTAATTGAAATTATTACAGCAAGATCGCTCATTCCCAAATCACGTACCTTCGGAATTTAACCGGATATAGCTACTCGCTCAAATGCCTTCGGGACATAGCCCGGTTATAGTAACTCGCACCAATGCCTTCGGGACTTAGCCCGGATTTGGTAACTCGCACAAATGCCTTCGGGACTTAGCCCGGAATTAGTAACTCGCACAAATGCCTTCGGGACTTAGCCCGGTTATCATCCGAATATCCATACACATATCAATTAATCATTACACATCTATATTTCATTTTCATAACTAGGATTCAATCACCAGTCGCTTATCGAGCATAATCATTTTCGGCTCAATAGCCACATACAAAGAGCATGATTTTGGTTTGCTTAAAACATGATCTAATCAAATCATAATCTAAGTTCCATTACTCGAAAACTTACCTCGGATGTTGTCGAAAGTTTTCGGCGGCTATTCGATAACTTTTTGCTTTCCCTTATCCAACTGTGGTCCTCTAAGCTCTTGAGCTAATTCAAACAAATTTAACTTATTAAAGTCTCATTATGCTAGCTTATGGCCGAATATGACAAGGAGCTTGATAGGTCATATGGCCACCTTTTAGCTCAAATACACAATGGTCATGCGCATTTTTAATCACATTAAGCAATTTAACACAATTCATTTGAACATCAAAAGAGAACCTCAAGGTACTTAGCCCATATATACATTAGGCATTAAAGTCACATATATATATGGAAATCATGAATCAAACTCAACATTTTAGCCCCCACTCTCTTTTAGCCGATTATCTAAGCCAAGATAAAAGCATCAATATGCTTGCCTCTAACCGAACACATGCAACACCAACCTATCTCATGTGGCCGAATATACATGTCTAGGTTGAGGCCGAGTATATGCTTAATACTTCCTACAAATATGGTTACTTGTATTGACTACATACCATTTTGTTTCAAATTCAAAACTCGGCTAATACACATATACACACTAGTAAATCAAACACTAACATTTGCACTTCACCTTACTACCATTTCTCATCTAAATAACGTGAACAACAACCACATTTCTCTTCTACTTCCTACCATGGCCGAATGCATCACAACACCATACCATTTCAATTTTGGTCATTGTTAAACAAAGAACTTAATGTCTCACTCAAAAATGCTAAAAGAAGATTCAAGAGTCATCAATCCACCATCACATGCATCATTACAAAGCTTCACTTTTAGCATGGAAATGACATCAACACCAATCCACCTTAGCCGAATATCATCTCCATGACATAGCAAAGATTTGAACCATGGGCTAGTTAGAACTCAAGCTAACAACTAAAAACATGCATGAGTCTCATGGCACAACATCAAACATACCTTATCCTAGACACAAGTATGGTTGAACCTCCTCCTAATCCTCTTCCAAGCCAAACATGAAGCAACAGCTCCTTCCTTCTTCCTTAGAACTTTCGGCCAAAAGAAATGAAAAAGGATGGACACTTTTTTTTTCTTTGTTTTCATCATATTCCCTTTCATTATTTTATTACCATGCTCCTTATTTTATTTTTCCTGACATACATCACTAACATAACATGTTTGTGACTTGTTTCCACCCATAGCATGGCCAGCCACTATGCTTTAATTTGGCTAATTTGACATGCAAGGACAAGCACTTTCCCACATATATTAATAGGCCTCTTTAACACTTGCCTAGCATATTTCTAAATTGTCTCACATAAGTCCCTACTAATAAATTTCACATACACTGACCAAATTAAAGTATGGAACTATCACACAAGCATTTACGCACATCATAAACACAGAATATAACCTTTAATTATTTATAAGACTCGGTTTCGTGGTCCCGAAACCACTTTCCGACTAGGGTCAATTTAGGGCTGTCACAGTAACTCGCACAAATGCCTTCGGGACTTAGCCCGGATATAGTAACTCGCACAAATGCCTTCGGGACTTAGCCCGGTTATCATCCAAATATTCATGCACGTATCAATAAATCATGACACATCTATATTTCATTTTCATAATTAGAGTTCAAACACAAGTCACGTATTAAGCAATCCCATTTTCGGCTCACTAGCCACATACAAACAGCATGGTTTAGTTTGCTTTATGACACGATCTCTATGCACATATGGCTACCCGTCATACGTATAGACTAATTAACTCAACATATAATTCAAGTAGAATCATCATATCACCGTATATTTGTTATGCTCATACGTCATGACTTAATCAAATCGTAAACTAAGTCTAGTTACTCGAAAACTTACCTCGGATGTTGTCGAACGATTTCAACGGCTATTCGATCACTTTTTCCTTTCCCTTATCCAACTTTGGTCCTCTAAGCTCTTGAGCTAATTCAAACAAATTTAACTTATTAAAGTCTCATTATGCTAGCTTATGGCCAAATATGACAATGAATTTGATAGGTCATATGGCCACCTTTAGCTCAAATACAAAATGGTCATACGCATTTTTAATCACATTAAGCAATTAATACCATTAATCTAACATTTCCTCATGTGCAACTTTATGACCGAATACACATATCATTAACTCAATATCAATTAACTAAGCACTTAAACAAATTCTCTTTAACTATACACACATTCGGCAATGACAAAGACAATTTAGCAAACCTTAAATTCAACTTATAACAATATATATATATTCAATATTCAAAGCATTTAACATCACTCCACCATAATTTTTACATCATGGCCGAATGTTCCTTTGAACCATTTACCCTTACAAGGCATAACTTTCACCATCAAAACTAACAAGCTTATAATCCCATGACTGAAACCTCTAACAACACCAATTGAGAATACTTCATGGTTTTGAGGTAAAACCAAGAAAGAAACTCATAAATATCGAGATATAAGCACTAACATTGTTCATCTAGATTTAGCATGAAACAACATCCATCACCCTTATAATTACCATAGCCGAAAACCTTACTCATTCCAAAATCCAAATCTCAACTTGGGTCACAAAAATAACTTGATATCTCATCAACACAACATCAACACCAAGCAAGAATGATACATCCATGGCCGAGTGTCATCTCCATCACATAGCAAGATTTAGACCATGGTCTAGGTAGAACTCAAGCTAACAACTAAAACATGCATGCATCTCATGGAATATCATCAAACATGCCTTAGTCTAGCAAACCACCATAGCTGATTTCCTCAAAGCTCTTTTTTCTTCTTTTTCTTTCTTCTATTCGGCCAAGAACAACATGAGAGCTTTTTTTTTCTTTCTTTTCCTTTTTTCATCATCATTTACCTTCCCATTATTATTTTATTGCCCATACTCCTTATTTTATTTTATTTTAACATAAACCATTATCACAACATGTTTTATGACATGTTTTGCCCATCACCCTTTGTCATGGCCGGCCACTAGTAATTAAATGGGGGAAATTGACATGCAAGTCCACCCCTTTGATTACATGCACTAATAGATCTTTATAGATTAACCTATCACATTTCAAAAGTGTCACACATAAGTCCTATTGACTAATTTCACATGCAATTTACTAAATCGAAGCTTAAAACTTTCACACATTCATAATCACATATTTTAGACAATAAATATCATATTCAAATAATTTGGTGACTCGGTTTAGCGGTCCCGAAACCGCTTTTCGACTAGGGTCACTTTAGGGCTGTCACAACTCTCCCCCACTTAAGAAATTTTCGTCCCCGAAAATCTTACTGGTAAATAGGTTTGGGTATCGCTCTTTCATAGAGTTCTCGAGTTCCCAAGTAGCTTCTTCCATCCCGTGTTTGAGCCATAACACTTTTACTAACGGAACCCTTTTGTTTCGCAACTCTTTCACTTCACGAGCTAGGATACGAATCGGTTCTTCTTCATAACTCATATCAGATTGAATTTTCAACCTCTGATGGATTAATTACGTGTGATGGATCAGATCTATAACGTCGAAGCATCGAAACATGAAAGACGTCGTGAATCTTTTCAAGTTCAGGGGGCAAAGTCAATCTATACGCAACTGACCTATTCGTTCGGATACTTCATATGGCCCTATGAACCTCGGACTCAGTTTGCCCTTACGGCCAAATCTGAGTATCTTTTTTCCAGGGTGAGACCTTAAGAAACACTTTGTCTCCCACCTGATACTCAATATCTCTTCGTTTTAAATTCGCACACGACTTCTGACGGTCTGATGCTGCATTCAGACTTTCACGAATTATTTTTACTTTCTGTTCAGCATCTTTAATCAAATCAACTCCGAAAATCTTACTTTCACCGAGCTCGATCCAAAACGATGGTGTACGGCATTTACGCCCGTACAAAGCCTCGTAAGGTGCCATCTTAATACTTGATTGAAAACTATTGTTGTAAGCGAATTCAATGAAAGGTAAATACCGCTCCCATGAACCACTAAACTCGAGGATGCAACATCTCAACATATCCTCAAGTATCTGAATTATCCGCTCGGATTGACCATCGGTTTGTGGATGAAAAGCGGTGCTAAAATGCAGCTTGGTACCCAAAGCTTCTTGGAATTTCTTCCAAAATCGCGAGGTGAATCTCGGATCTCTATCCGACACAATAGAAATCGGTACCCCGTGTAATCTCACAATCTGACAAACATACAATTCAGCTAGTTTATCCAATGAAAAATCCGTACGTACGGGGATAAAATGAGCCGACTTAGTCAGTCTATCAACAACAACCCAAATCGCATCTTTCTTACTTGTCGACAATGGCAACCCAGACACAAAATCCATCGTGACTCGATCCCATTTCCATTCAGGTATCATGATCGGCTGAAGTAAACCAGTAGGCACTTGATGTTCCGCCTTCACTTGCTGACATACTAAGCACTTCGAGACAAAATCGGAAATGTCTTGTTTCATACCATGCCACCAAAACTGACATCTCAGATCGTTGTACATTTTCGTACTCCCCGGGTGAATTGACATTCGGCTACAATGAGTTTCGTTCAGAATCATCGAAATGAGTTCTGAATTTCTTGGAACACACAACCGACTTCTGAACCTCAAACAATCGTCATCATCAATTTGAAACTCTGATTCCATATTCGGAACACATTCAGCCCATTTTCCAACCAATTCATCATCGGCTTTCTGAGCTTCATGAATTTGATGAATCAATAATGGTTTGGCCTTTAATTCCGCCACTAACACATTGTCGGATAGAACAGACAAGTGTACATTCATCACTCGTAAAGCAAACAGTGATTTACGACTTAAGGCATCCGCAACCACATTAGCCTTTCCCGGGTGATAGTCAATGACGAGCTCATAATCTTTTAACAACTCGAGACAACGTCTTTGTCGTAGATTCAAGTCTCTTTGAGTCATCAAATATTTGAGACTTTTGTGATCCGAATATACATGGCACTTCTCACCAAATAAGTAGTGTCGCCATATTTTCAAAGCGAATACGATGGCAGCTAGTTCGAGATCATGGGTCGGATAATTTTTCTCATGCGGCTTTAATTGTCTCGACGCATAGGCCACAACTCGACCTTCTTGCATTAATACGCAACCCAACCCAAGTAGGGATGCATCACTATAAATGACGAACTCCTTGCCTGATTCGGGCTGCACTAGTACTGGAGCTTCCGTCAAGTGAGTTTTCAATTGTTCGAAACTTTTTTGACACTTTTCTGTCCATTCAAACTTAACATCCTTCTGAAGTAGTTTCGTCATTGGTGTGGCTATCATCGAGAATGTGATATCCCTAATTTAACCCTAATCGGGAAGTGGTTTCGGGACCACGAAACTGAGTCACAAAAATATTTAAATACCTTATTCCATGCCAAATATATGTGAAAATGCATGTGTAAATTTTTAATTCTTTGATTTAGTTAATTTGAATGTGAATTGAAATAAAAAAAGACTCATGTGAAAGGATTTAAATATATGTGGCTAATTTTAAGAGATTAATAAAAGAATGAAGTAAAATAAATGGAGTTGCATGTCAAATATCCATTTTCTAAGGTTAGTGGCCGGCCATGCTTTGAATGGAATTATTGTTTTTTTTGTATTTTAATTGTAAAATAAAGCTTAGTGGAATGTTATTATAATGGTGAATTAAATAATAAAAGAATTTGGTGAAAAGAACAAGGTAGCTCTTTTGTGTTCTTTTTAGCCAAAAATCAAATAAGAGAGGGGAGAAAAGTCTAAAACCATTCGGCACTTTGATATTCTTCATGAGGTGAGTTTCTTGATTAAAATTTGATGGAAATTTGATGTTTTTGGGATGGATGTTAAGCTAGTTAGGCAACCAAAGGTTCAATATTTTTTTTTGTTATGTGGTTATATGTGCATTTCGGCCATGGTCTTTGCTTGAATTTGAGATTTGTAATGTGATTTTCCTAAATTGTCTATGAATTTTTGGTTGTTGATTTCATGGTAATGGTATATTGAATCCATGATTTGAATCCATGAAAATTTAGTAAGGTTGCATTCGGCAACTTGCTTGGAATTATGAAATGATGTCCAAAATTTGTAATTCATGCTTAAATATTAAAATAGAGCTTACAATTAATAGAACCATGTAATAATTGAGGATTTTATGTGTTAAATTTTGGATGTTGGAGTTTTAGCTTTGAAATAGTTGTTAGATGAGTTATAAAGTACAAAAAAATGGAAAGAGAAAGAGCTTAAGGCGTGGTTAGTATTCGGCCATGATGAGAAGTAAGAAAATGAATGTTGTGGTTGAGATGATTGAGGTGGTGATCTCGAAGCTAAGTGATTATCAGCTAGGGTGTTATGTATATTTAAGTGCCGAGTGTGGACAAAAACATTTAGTAGAATAATTGTTAATTATATGCTTGAGTGTACGGTTTGTAAGAAGTAAATTTATGGATAAGCTTGATAGATGTTGTTGAGGCTAATTTAAGAGCTTTGTGGCATATAATCCTTAGAAAAATTATGTTTGTGGTTATAAAAGATTTTGGGCATTCGGCTACTCGAGGAAAGATGAGAGACATGCTTATATGCTTATATGCGTATTACCGAACAAGATTGTGAATAATGATACTAATAAAATAGTTTGTAAGTTATTAATAAGGGTTTTTGACATAGATACTTGTAAATAAGACAAATGCTACATATTTGGAACCCTTACATGGTATTTCGGCTTTAGTTAATTATTTTAGAAATTGAAGCTAAATGTTATAAGGAATAAGTGTATTTCTTGCTAACCGAATTATAATATAATCGAATGTGGTTTTACACAATAGTGATGTGATAAGTTTAAATTTGGTTCATTAGCTCAAGAACTCAAGGAAACAAAGTCGGATCGTGGAAAAAGGGAAATTGGTCGAATAGTCGGAATTGACGTACATTAGCGATCGAGGTAAGTTTTAAGTATTAAAGCCTATAATGTGATTGAGTATGATATGTTAAGCACATACTAAAAGAATCATAACTCTATTGTAAATTTTTATGCATATAGCCTAATGGCTATTATGAAGTATAGGTAAGTTATTGATATGATATGTTGCCAAATGGATATGATATTATGAAGTGCTAAAAGGATATGTCAGAAGAGTAAATTTGTGATAAACCTGCTTAGGACAGCAGCAGTAACATGAATTTAGAAAATTACCATAAATTGTTGAAGTTGAATTAGAGGATGAATAAATTATGAAATTAAAGCTTAATGAGTCTAGTTTCTTATAAAAGAAACCGTGTAAGAAAATTAATTTCCAATAATGAGATATTTAAAGTTGTGTGAGACAGTGCAGAATGACACTGTAATCCTCTGTTCTGTTTTTAGAAAATCATTATAAATTGTACAAAAATGGTTATAAGATAAAATTTATATGCTTAGACTCCTTAATGAGTCTAGTTTCAAATGAAATCAAATACAACACATTTTGAATTCTGTAAAATGAGAAATTTGATTCGTAGTGAAGAGTGGTCAGATTAGTCAAACAGTGAAACAGGGGAAACTTTAAGAAAAATCTGGTATTGATTGGCCAAACCTAAAATTCTGGAAATTTTATGGATGGAAGATATACGAGTCTATATTCAGGAAAAATTAACAGCAACTGATTTGGAGTTTTTTAGCTCTGGTTATAAATAATTTAGTGACCATTGCTCAGGAAAACAGCTCGTAGTGAATATGTGATTTTGTTGTAAACATGGATAAAACTTGTTTTTGTTGCTCATAAGCTATTGATTAAACCCATATTTGAATTCTAAATCGTGATATTGTAAGCTTATGAGTATTCGAATATGAAATGATAGTATGGCATAAAATTGAATTATTCATTGGAAAGTGATGGATGTAGATTCGGCCAAGACCAAGTCTGTACATGATAGTGTATGTGGTATGTGAAGTATATTTGAATAAATGTGAAAGTGTATATATGTGATAAGGCCTAATGGCCGATGTGATGAATGTGAAAGTGTATATATGTGATAAGGCCTAATGGCCGATGTGATGAATGTGAAAGTGTATATATGTGACAGGGCCGAGTGGCCAACGTGATGGATGTGAAAGTGTATAAATGTGATAAGTCCCGAAGGGCATTTGTGTCAGTACTATATCCGGGTTAAAACCCCGCAGGCTTTATGCGAGAATATTATCACTGATTAATGTCCGTAAGCTTCATGCTCGTACTATATCCGAGCTCTAAAGACCCGATGACTACGTGTGGAGATTATGTCCGGGTAAGACCCGATGACTACGTGTGGAGGTTTTGTCCGGGTAAGACCCGATAATTTCGTGTGGAGATTTCGTCTGAGCTAAAGGTCTCACCGGTAATCCGAGTAGAGGTTAAAGCTATAAGACTTCGTAATAAGAATTGCTTATAAATATATTCAATGCGAAAGGTTAAACAGGTATGTACTCCGAGTTTATATGTGAGCTTGATTTGAACTAAATCATAAGGTAGTTATGTGATGCATACGAGAGCAATCTATGAGACTATTCCTATGATTATGTGACATCGGATCAGTGTGAGAGGTTATGTGAAATCATACAATAGATCTATGTCACATGAGCTCACTTTTATGTGAAGGTTTATCTGCCTATTGTATATGATGAGATGTGCATATTCGGTAAAGGGATGGTATGCCTGAAGGAAGAGGGAAAAAAATTACGAACAACTATGTTATGATTTGACTGCTATCTGTTGACACTGCTTAAAACTTACTAAGCATTATAATGCTTACTCCGTTTATTTTGTTTTCTCTGTTTTATAGATCTCATTGCGAAGCTACAGGCTCGGGGATCGTCAGCAACTAGTCACACTATCACTATCCACTGTTTGGTACTGCTATGTTTTGGATTATCTTATGGCATGTATAAAATAGACTAGTGGCGGAAGAATATTTTGGTTAATGTATATAAGCCATGCGAAAATGGCATCTTTTGAATGTTTACTTAGAGAAGTTTAAATTTTATCCCTGGCTGTGCTTAGTACTTATCTAAATGAATGACCTTTATTTCAAGAAAAAGTTCAAAATTTTACGGTTCTGACATGAGTTACAAGCCCGGTAATGCCCCTTACCTATTCCGGCGACGGTCACGGGATAGGGGTGTTACAGAGAAACCTTTTACAAACCGTCGGTAGTAACCGGCAAGTCCCAAAAAGCTCCGAACCTCAGTAATATTTCTCGGAGGCTTCCAGTTAAGTATGGCTGAAATTTTGCTCGGGTCAACTCGAATACCCAATGCAGATACCACATGACCCAAGAAGCTAACCTCTCTTAACCAGAACTCACACTTACTGAACTGAGCATATAACTGCTTATCCCGTAAAATTTGCAACACTAATCCCAGGTGTTCAGCATGATCGGTTTCATTTCTCGAATAAACCAAAATATCATCGATAAACACGACTACAAACCGATCCAAATACGGTCTGAAGATCCGATTCATCAAATCCATAAATACCGCAGGGGCATTAGTAAGCCCAAACGGCATCACTAAGAACTCATAGTGACCGTATCTCGTTCTGAAAGCAGTTTTGGGTATATCCGAATCTCGAATTCGCAACTGATAATAACCCGATCTCAAATCTATCTTTGAAAACACTGAGGCTCCCTTTAGTTGATCAAACAAATCGTCAATACGTGGCATCAGATATTTATTCTTTATTTTCACCTTATTCAGCTGACGATAGTCGATGCACAACCTCATGGTTCCGTCCTTCTTTTTCACAAACAATACTGGTGCACCCCAAGGTGAGAAACTTGGTCGAGCGAAACCTCTATCCGTCAATTCTTGCAACTGAGCTTTCAACTCTTTTAACTCGGTTGGTGCCGTACGATACGGAGCTATCGAAATCGGCGTAGTCCCAGGTACAAGCTCAATACCAAACTCTACCTCCCGAATAGGTGTAAACCCGGTAATTCCTCGGGAAAAACATCCGGGTATTCACAAACCACCGGCACAGATTCGGGTTTCTTTTCTAACTCTTTGTCATCAAGTACATACGCAAGGTATGCTTCGCACCCCTTTCTTACATATTTCTGGGCCAACATTGATGATATTACAGCTGGCAACCCCTTTAAGTCCGTAGACTCAACTCGGATTATCTCGTTATTTGCACACCTCAAATCAATAGTCTTGCTTTTGCAATTCACAACCGCATCATGCACGGTCAACCAATCTAAACCGAGGATAACATCAAATTCATCAAACGGCAAACGCATCAAGTCCGCCGGAAAACAGGAACCTCGAATTACTAGGGGACATTTCTTACACACTTTGTCGACAAGCACGTAACAACCCAAGGATTTGACACCCGAATTACGAACTCAATAGACTCAATAGGTAAAGTCTTACTGGATCTAAGATTTCACATATATAAGAATGAGTAGAACCAGGGTCAATCAAAGCAATCACATTAGTATCAAAGAGAGTAAAAGTACCGGTAATAACATCTGGCGAGGAAGCATCCTCGCGTGCGCGTATAGTATAAGCCCTAGCAGGAGCACGAGCCTCAGATCTGGTCGTAGCATCTCTAGATCCTCTCTGACCACCACTAGCATTGCCCGTATTTCTAGATGGTCTACCTCGAGCAGTGGTAGCACCCGGTTTCCCACTCTGATTTACATTCTGTTCAGACAACCTCGGGCAATCTTTAATGAAGTGGTCAACTGATCCGCACTTGTAACAGGAGCGGTCATGGAATCTACAACTCCCCGAGTGCCATTTACCCCAATACTGACACTCCGTTCTGTCTCGACGGTCATTCCCAACACTGGCGACCGAAGTGACTCGTGCACTCACAGGGGGTTGATCACGGTCTCGTCTAGAAAAACCCGAAGTGTCCCTAGACCGGCCTAAGTCATCTCTAAATTTCTTCGATGAATGTTGAAAGGGCTTTCCTGAAGATCTCTTACGAAACTCCTTTGCTCCCACATCGGCTTTCCTTTTCTCCTTACTGAGCTCCTCGGCTTTGCAAGCTCGCTCGACAAGTACCACAAATTCTCAGATTTCTAAAATGCCAACATATAGCTTTATATCATCATTCAGTCCATCTTCGAAACGTTTACACATCACAGCTTCTGAAGAAATGCATTCTCGCGCGTACCGGCTAAGCCTCACAGATTTTCGTTCATAGTCGGTAACCGACATGGAACCTTGTTTGAGTTCAAGAAATTCCTTCCGTTTTGGTCAATGAATCTCTGACTGATATACTTCTTTCGAAACTCGGTTTGGAAGAACTCCCAAGTTATTTGCTCTCTGGGCACAACAGAAGTCAACGTATTCCACCAATAGTAGGCAGAATCACGTAGCAAGGAGATAGTACACTTTAGGCACTCATCGAGTGTGCAAGATAGCTCATCGAGTACCCGGATAGTGTTGTCCAACCAAAATTCCGCTTGCTCGGCATCATCACTGTCCGTAGCTTTAAATTCAGTAGCCCCGTGTTTTCGAATTCTGTCAACTGGGGGCTTATTTGACCTTATTTGGTCAGTTACCGGAGGTATTGTAGGTGCGGGGGTTGTATTAGTCGGGAATGGAGGTTGTGGAACAGCCGTATTAGTTCGAATGTATTGGTTGAACCAATCATTCATCACGCTATAAAAAGCTTGCCTAGCCTCATCATTCGGATTGCTAGCAATAGGTTGAGAGTCCGCCGGCGCTGTCCCTTGTGCGGGAGCAGGCGCTACACTCTCAAGATCATCAGCTACCGCTCGGTCAGGATCGGGATCCATTACTATAAGTAAACACATTTGCAAATGTCAGAAATCACCACACTATCAAATAATCACATAATGGCATGTATAGCTAGACCCAAACATATTACGGTAGTCCTAGAATCGACTAAACCGTAGTTCTGATACCAAATTGTAACACCCCGAACCCGAGACCGTTACCGGAGTCGGACACGAGGGGTTCACAGACTAAATTCACTTATTTTCACAGTCCATTTTAAAAATTTCCAGACAGCTGACTAACTGCGTCACTGTCACCTTAAAATCAGTTTCGAAATTTTTCCCTGAAACTAGACTCATATATCCATCCACAAATTTTTTTCTAGAATTTTTGGTCGAGCCAATTAGTACAGTTTATTAGTTAAAATCTCCCCTGTTTCAGGGTTCGACTACTCTGAGCTTCACGCACTACGACTTGGATATCTCCCTGTACAGGGAGTCAATACTGATGTCGTTTGTTTCTATAGAAAATAGACTCAAAAAGGAATCTATACATATATGGCATGACTTCTAATTATCTCTGGTTAATTTATAATGAATTTACAAAGTCGGAACAGGGAATCCAGAAACCGTTCTGGCCCTGTCTCACGAAAACTTAAATATCTCTTAACATATGACTCATATGATCTTTTCGTTTCTTCCATATGAAAGTAGATTCATCAAGGTTCGATTAAATAATTTATTCACTATTTAATTCCATTCCTACTAATTTTAGTGATTTTGAAATTTACATCACTGCTGCTATCAGCATCCGCCTTTAAGGTAGACTTTACCTATTTCATAGTTTCCATGATTCAACTAGCCCTTTTAGCATATATAGCACAAAATATGATCATGATTAACCATTCCAATGGCTAATTGTTTCCAAACATTTCCATACCTCTTAATGAACAACATACAAAACGATTATAATACTACGCTCAAAGTGTATATAAGCCATTTTCGCATGGCTATCCAAATTTATACAAAACCAAAGGGTACATGACCCACAACAAAAAGGATAGTCCTGTACATGCCATTTCAAAGTTCAACCAAAAGTGTACCAAAAGGGGGTTTGATAGTGTGGACGACTTCAACTTCGACAATCCCGAGTCCGATAGCTGACAAACCAAAATCTATAAAACAGAGATTCAAAGAAATGGAGTAAGCATTTAATGCTTAGTAAGTTTTGAGCCATAAAATTTGACACAACTAAAGTGTAACATTCATATGGCTAAACGGATAATTTCATATGCACAATTTCTCAATATCATACTTACTTCACATTACCAACCCTTATATTCATACACAAAAGATCAACTTAGCCAAAGGCCGGTAGCTCATTTATCGACTGAGCGAATACTATTTGTAAGGGATCAACTATTTCAAAGCATATACTAAACATACCTCGTCGCTGGGATTTTACGAGCGTATTAATTGAAACTATTAAAGCAAGGTCGCTCATTCCCAAGCCAAGTACCTTCGGGATTTAACCGGATATAGCTACTCGCTCGAATACCTTTGGGACATAGCCCGGATATAGTAACTCGCACAAATGCCTTCGGGACTTAGCCCGGATATAGTAACTCGCACAAATGCCTTCGGGACTTAGCCCGGATATAGTAACTCGTACAAATGCCTTCGGGACTTAGCCCGAATATAGTAACTCGTGCAAATGCCTTCGGGACTTAGCCCGGTTATCATCCAAATATTCATGCACATATTAATAAATCATGACACATCTATATTTCATTTTCATAATTAGAGTTCAAACACAAGTCACGTATTAAGCAATCCCATTTTCGGCTCACTAGCCACATACAAACAGCATGGTTTAGTTTGCTTTATGACACGATCTCTATGCACATACGGCTACCCGTCATACGTATAGACTAATTAACTCAACATATAATTCAAGTAGAATCATCATATCACCGTATATTTGTTATGCTCATACGTCATGACTTAATCAAATCGTAAACTAAGTCTCGTTACTCAAAAACTTACCTCGGATGTTGTCGAACGATTTCGACGGCTATTCGATCACTTTTTCCTTTCCCTTATCCAACTTTGATCCTCTAAGCTCTTTAGCTAATTCAAACAAATTTAACTTATTAAAGTCTCATTATGCTAGCTTATGGCCGAATATGACAATGAATTTGATAGGTCATATGGCCACCTTTAGCTCAAATACAAAATGGTCATACGCATTTTTAATCACATTAAGCAATTAATACCATTAATCTAACATTTCCTCATGTGCAACTTTATGACCGAATACACATATCATTAACTCAATATCAATTAACTAAGCACTTAAACAAATTCTCTTTAACTATACACACATTCGGCAATGACAAAGACAATTTAGCAATCCTTAAATTCAACTTATAACATTATATATATTCAATATTCAAAGCATTTAACATCACTCCACCATAATTTTTACATCATGGCCGAATGTTCTTTTGAACCATTTTCCCTTACAAGGCATAACTTTCACCATCAAAACTAACAAGCTTATAATCCCATGACCGAAACCTCTAACAACACCAATTGAGAATACTTCATGGGTTTGAGGTAAAACCAAGAAAGAAACTCATAAATATCGAGATATAAGCACTAACATTGTTCATCTAGATTTAGCATGAAACAACATCCATCACCCTTATAATTACCATAGCCGAAAACCTTACTCATTCCAAAATCCAAATCTCAACTTGGGTCACAAAAATAACTTGATATCTCATCAACACAACATCAACACCAAGCAAGAGTGATACATCCATGGCCGAGTGTCATCTCCATCACATAGCAAGATTTAGACCATGGGCTAGGTAGAACTCAAGCTAACAACTAAAACATGCATGCATCTCATGGAACATCATCAAACATACCTTAGTCTAGCAAACCACCATAGCCGATTTCCTCAAAGCTCTTTTTCCTTCTTTTTCTTTCTTCTATTCGGCCAAGAACAACATGAGAGCTTTTTTTTTCTTCTTTTTCTTTCTTCTATTCGGCCAAGAACAACATGAGAGCTTTTTTTTTTCTTTCTTTTCCTTTTATCATCATTTACCTTCCCATTATTATTTTATTGCCCATACTCTTTATTTATTTTTTTTAACATAAACCATTATCACAACATGTTTTATGACATGTTTTGCCCATCACCCTTTGTCATGGCCGGCCACTAGTAATTAAATGGGGGAAATTGACATGCAAGTCTACCCCTTTGATTACATGCACTAATAGATCCTTATAGATTAACCTATCACATTTCAAAAGTGTCACACATAAGTCCTATTGACTAATTTCATATGCAATTTACTAAATCGAAGCTTAAAACTTTCACACATTCATAATCACATATTTTAGACAATAAATATCATATTCAAATAATTTGGTGACTCGGTTTAGCGGTCCCGAAACCGCTTTCCGACTAGGGTCACTTTAGGGCTGTCACAACGTTGTCCTAGAACCAACTAAACAATAGCTCTGATACCAATAAAATGTAATATCCCTAACCCGTATGGTTTCCAGATTAGGGTTAGGAAGCATTACCGATCATATTACAATTCATACAATTATGCATTATATAATACAGTTCGACATCAATATCACGTCAACGGGTAAAATCATTTCATATATCAGAACCTAAAAATTTTATCGTTCATCACATAGTATAAATAAAATATATCTCAAAGTACATCAGCACAACTTATACATTTACCAGGCATATAACTCAACAATATCTTTAGTGTTGAATGACAGACCTTTTCTTGAAAAAGTCGTGCACTTGCATAGATTATACATTGACGGAAAATAAATTTCATCACCAACCTCTTTATTCCTACTTGCAACACCATACTGTTAATCTATATGTATTCATGTTTTGTACATTGATAAAATTTTAAAGAACCCATTCAAACACACACACATATATATACATGCATAAATAAAGACTCCTAGCTTTTTCGAATGGAGCTTATTAGCAAATCATATTTGAGGTTATACAATTAACTAAAATATATAAGAGATGTAACATGTTATAAAAAGGTTAAGTGCATTACGACATTTTAAAACTGAACTACTTTCAGACACAATTAACAACCTCAGTATAAACTCATGATATAACTTATTGAGAACTTACCTTATAATTTAGCAATCAACTACACATACAATTTAATTCAATGTAACATAACCGAATGTGCCTTAAGGTTTAAGTGCTAGTGCACATTTACCCTTGAGTCCAAAGTCACACCTTATTAATTAAACTCATACCAAGAAAATGACAAAAACAATCATGGAATTTTTACCTTATTTAATGTCATGCAAACCGAATTGCATATTTAATCCACACACCTACTCAAGATTTCCATTACCGAATTATGTAACCAACCTTATGAATCATTATTAACAAAAACATATTAGGTCAAAACTAAGTATAGTAATCAACATCCACGTGCATATTTTATCTTATTATAATACACATCCGAGCTACCATATTCATACTGTAACACCCCTATACCCGTAACCATTGCTAGAGTAGGGTCACGAGGTATTACGAAAACAACTCAACTTTAGAACATTTCACATACATATAAATCAGAAATTGGAATTATAAATTTAATTAATTCAGTCCTAATATAATCGAATATTCATATCTAACAACCAAAATCCAATAAGCCATATATTAGAGTATGCACATATATATAAATATAACTAGTCAAGATCTCATAGAATAGCATCATGTAAATATAAATTTTACCATTCATTTGATATAAACCTTACCCTTAGTCGAATCCAATTGAGCATAAGATTCATTCATTCACAATAAGTACTTCAACTAATAAAACATTTGTAAGTCTTACTATTATAGAACTTAATTAACCGAGCTTACCAAGTATAAAAAGAATCATTTCACATTTAAACTTAAAAAAAACAACATTCAAACCATTATATTAACCTTAAGGAAGCACTTTCAATTTCTAATATGATTTACTAAACATACAAAGGTACTTTGCTTATATAAATATAACATATCATCCATATCATAAATACGCATGCTAGTTAACAAGGTTTAACATTATAAGATCACAAAACTAGATCATGTGCCATTTTCGCATGGCTCATCAAAATGATAATTACATCATTCAAAATACAAAACTCATCTTTGTCTATCCTATCCATGCCACATTTTTAAACTTAAAGCTTCTTTAAATATACCAAAATGATGAAGATAAGTGTGATGACTTCAGTGATAGTCCTGATCTCACAATGGATCTAGAATCTAAATAAAGATGAACAAACAATTCCAATGAGATAATACTCAGTAAGTCATAAGCAATTTAATAAATAAATCACAACAGAACTCCATTTAAGTCTAATTTGTCTACCTTATTCATTCATGATATCGTATAACCACATACAATTATTTCTTCTCCAAGACATTATACAATAACCTTTAAAAATAGACACATACATATAAATTCCATACACATTTCATTTTTTTTCTTTGTTCTAGTAAAAGCTTAATTACCTATGATGGTAATCACTGTTCTATTTCATACCCTACCACGATCATGTTCCCTTAATCATTTCGCACACATAGTGCCCCACAACCGATCTCGCACACATAGTGCTCGGTTAATAAATTCGCACACATAGTGCATATATTATTCGCACACATAGTACTAGCTTTTCTATACGCACACATAGTGCTGCCCCATTCGCACACATAGTGCCCTTTTCATTCATGCATATACGTACACATAGTACAACAAAAATAAAAAATAAAAAATAGCACATCAATTCAACGCCATCGGCTCAATAATACATTATCTATTCGACATTTCTCCACATATAGAATTTACATTTCATGAGCTAAGTGTACTCATGGAATACATAGTAATCTAAGTCTTAATTGCTTAGAACTTACCTTACTGTCGAACAAACAGCTCTGATCGACTACTCAAAAACCTTTGCTTTCCCCTTGTTCGAACTTGGCTCTCTTTGATCTTGAGCTTAATTAAACAAATAAACTAATTCAATCATCTTATCAATTCATCATAATCCAAATTCTATTAATTTCAAACACATATATCATACAACACTTTCATCATTGATGAATTAAACACATAACATGACTGATTGCACATAATTCTTAAATTTGACCAGCTTGTCATAACATTTTCATATTAACATCATGCCAAACCTAAATTGGACATTCAATTAATTATAGTCAAGCAAATTAAATTTCTCTTCCCACTATCACGTACACGGCAACTCAATTCCTTTCATGTCAAATGCATTTAACTAAACCATGTCTTAACATCAAGTGCATTCAGCAATAACACAAACCAACTTACCTCAACATTCTATCTTCCATACCTTAGCTGAATACTCCCTAGAGTATTTCAATCCTCCCAATTCAATCCAAGAGCTTAAAATTTACCTAATTGAGTTTGTCCATGTCTATCTTATTATTCAACTAAAACAATAATTAAATTCATCTCAAACCCTCCATGACCGAATGTATATATATATATATAACTCAATAAACAACAAATTATTAACCTCCCAATTCAAGTCCACATTCAACATCCATAAAAAAACACTTCCTAATAATTAAATTATTAATTTCCAAAATTAAGCATAATTTCACCTTACTCCATAATAGCCGATTGAGATTTTTGTCCATATTAACCATTCATAGAAATTTTTACTTAGTTCATACTCACCTATAACCATTTCTAATCACATAACTTCAAAACATCAACAATTTAACATATAGGAAACATAAATGAATGCTTCATGCATCACAAATTCAAAAATTAACATATGGGTCATGCTAAGAGCTTCAAAACCAATTCAATTCCACAAAAATCCAAAAGAATCACATGAAATCATACCTTAATCTATACATTCACCATAGCCGAATGCCTTAGCTTAATTTTATTTTCTTTTCTTTATGGTTTCGGCAAAATGGAAGAAAGGATGGGTGGCACTTTGTTTTTATCACCATTTTCTATTATAAATTCATTATTTCACAATATAAAACCATTATAATATAATGTTTATTTCTTTATTTAACATATAATTTCCACCAACTAAAATAAAGATATGAAAACACATGATTGCATGCATGTGTTGACTGGTCATTTACATTCAAAATGGTCCATTTGACCTGCAAGTCCCCCATAATACTAAACCATATAATATTTGGCCACTGCACATTTGCCTATCACATTTTCAAGGTTTCTCAAACAAGTCCTTTTTAACTAATTCAACATCCAAATGACAGAAATCAAAACACGATATTTTCACACATGAAATTTCACATATAATAAACATAGAATATAACATTCAATTATTTTCGCGACTCGATTTTGTGGTCCCGAAACCACTTTTCGACTAGGGTTAAAATACGGCTCTTACAATTCTCCACCCTTAGAGATTTTCATCCCCGAAAATCTTACCAGCGAAAAGGTTAGGGTAACGTTCTTTCATTGAATCTTCAAGCTCCCAAGTCACTTCCTCAACTCCGTGTTTGAGCCACAATACTTTAACTAACGAAATTTTCTTATTCCGTAGTTCTTGCACCTCGTGAGCCAAAATACGAACCGGTTCTTCCTCATAACTCAAATTTGGCTAAATTTCAATTTCTGATGGACTAATCACATGTGAGGGATCAGATCTATAATGACAGAGCATAGAAACATGAAAAACATCGTGAATCTTTTCAAGTTCGGGTGGCAAAGTCAATCTATAAGCAACCGGCCCAATCCGTTCTGTAATTTTGTACGGTCCAATAAATCTCGCACTCAATTTGCCTTTACAGCCAAATCTGAGTACCTTTTTCCACGGTGAAACTTTAAGAAACACTTTGTCCCCAATATGATATTCTATGTCTTTTCATTTCAAATCTGCATAAGATTTCTGTCAATCCAATGCTGCTTTCAAACTATCACGAATTACTTTCACTTTAAGTTCAGCCTCTTCGATCAAATCTACCCCGTATATCTTATTCTCACTTAGCTCGATCCAGAACAATGGTGTACGGCATTTACGACCGTACAAAGCCTCGTATGGTGCCATCTTGATACTCGATTGAAAATTGTTATTGTATGCGAATTCAATCAAAGGCAAGTATCGCTCCCACGTGCCACTAAACTCAAAGATGCAACATCTCAACATATCCTCGAGTATCTGAATAACTTGCTCGGATTGCCCGTCTGTCTGGGGATGAAAAGCGGTGCTAACATGCAGCTTGGTACCCAAAGCATCTTGAAATTTCTTCCAGAATTGCAACGTAAATCTGGGATCTCTATCCGAAACAATAGAAACGGGCACTCCGTGCAATTTTACAATCTAAGAAACATACAATTCCGCTAACTTATCGAATGAAAAGTCTGTACGAACAGGGATAAAGTGAGATGACTTTGTCAATCTGTCAACAATAACCCAGATTGCATCTTTCTTTCTCGATGTCAATGGTAGACCAGATACAAAATCCATTGTGACATGATCCCATTTCCACTCAGGTATCATGATCAGCTGTAGCAAACCCGAAGGCACCTGATGTTCAGCTTTCACTTGTTGGCATATCAAGCATTTAGAAATAAAGTCAGAGATGTCTCGTTTCATACCTTGCCACCAATACTGGCATTTCAGATCGTTGTACATTTTCGTGCTACCCGGATGAACTGACATTCAGCTGTTATGAGCTTCATTAAAAATCGTCGGAATAAGCTCTGAATTTCTCAGAATGCACAATCTATTTCAGAATCTCAAACAATCATCATCATCAATCCAAAATTCTGAATCTTCATTCGAATTACACTGTGCTCGTTTCGCTATCGCATCATTATCAACTTTCTGAGCCTCTCGGATTTCATGTATCAATGTTGGTTTTGCTTTTAGTTCCACTATTAACCCATCATCAACGAACATAGACAAATGTACATCCATCGCTCGCAAAGAAAATAGTGATTTTCGGCTAAGGGCATCAGCAACCACATTAGCTTTTCCCGGATGATAATCAATGACAAGCTCGTAATCTTTCAGTAGTTCTAGCCATCGCCGTTGTCTCAAATTCAAGTCTTTTTGAGTCATCAAATATTTAAGGCTTTTATGATCGGAATAGACGTGACATTTCTCTCCGAATAAGTAGTGACACCAAATTTTTAGAGCGAACACAATAACAGCTAACTCGAGATCATGCATCGGATAATTTCACTCGTGAGGCTTTAACTGTCTCGAGGCATAAGCGACAACTCTACCCACTTGCATCAAAACACAGCCCAAACCGTTCAATGAGGCATCACTATAAACCACAAATTCTTTACCAGATTTTGGCTGAGCTAATACTGGAGCTTCCGTCAAGAAAGTTTTCCGCTAGTCAAAACTTTTCTGACACTTTTCAGACCACTCAAATCTGACATGCTTTTGAAGCAGCTTTGCCAACTGTGATGCTAACATAGAGAAACCTTTTACAAATCGTCGGTAATACCCGGCAAGCTCCAAAAAGCTCCAAACTTCAGAAACATTCCTCGGAGGCTTCCAATCTAGTATAGCTGAAATTTTACTCGGATCAACCCGTATACTCGATGCGGATACAACATGCCTCAAAAAGCTAACCTCGCGCAACCAGAATTCACATTTACTAAACTTCGCGTACAATGATTATCATGCAAAATCTGTAGTACAAGCCTCAGGTGTTCGGCATGTTCATTCTCGTCGCGAGAATAAATCAAAATGTCATCTATGAATACGACCACAAACCAATCCAAATACTATCTGAACACCCGATTCATCAAATCCATGAAAACCGCAGGGGCATTAGTGAGCCCAAACAGCATCACTAAGAACTCATAGTGTCTGTATCTCGTTTTGAAAGCAGTCTTAGGCACATCTGAGTCTCTGACTCTCAACTAATAATAGCCAGATCGCAGATCAATCTTTGAAAACACTGAAGCTCCCTTTAGCTGATCAAATAAATCATTGATTCGCTACAACGAATATTTATTCTTTATAGGTACCTTGTTCAGTTGTCGATAGTCAATATACATTCTCATAGTTTCGTCTTTCTTTTTCACAAATAACACTGGTGCACCCCAAGGTGAGAAACTCGGGCATGCAAAACCTCAGTCTGTCAACTCTTGCAACTGAGATTTCAACTCTTTCAACTCGGTTGGTGCCATATGATACGGAGCTATTGATATCAGAGTCGTTTCTGATACTAAATCTATATCGAACTCAACTTCTCGAACAGGTGGCAATCCTAGTAGTTCTTTGGGAAAAACATCCGGATATTCACAAATCACAGGCACAATCTCAAGCTTCCTCTCTGACATTTTACTATCCAGTACATAAGCAAGATAAGCTTCACAGCCCTTTTTCACATACTTCTGAGCCAACATCGAAGATATCAATGCTGGTAACCCGCTTAGATCAGAAGAATCAACTCAAACTATCTCATCATTCGAACATCGCAAGTCAATTGTCTTTCATTTACAATTCACTACAGCATCGTACACAGTTAACCAATCCATATCGAGTATGATATCAAAATCATCGAATGGTAATAACATTAAATCGGCCAGAAAACGGGAATTTCGAATCATCAGGGAACATTTCTTGCATACTCTATCGACTAATACATAACGGCCCAAAGGATTCGACACTCGAATCACAAACTCAGTAGACTCAACAGGGAGAGTCTTACTGGATGCCAAAGTTTTACACACATATGAATGAGTCGAACCGGGATCAATCAAACCAAGCACATTAGTATCATAGAGAGTGAATGTACCAGTAATAACATCAGGGGAGGATGCCTCCTCCTGTGCACGAATGGCATAGGCTCTGGCAGGTGCACGAGCCTCGGATCGAACTGTTGTGTCAGAAGTCCCTCTCTGATTACCACTCCTACCTCCTGCATTTCTAGGTGATCTACCCCTAACTGCTGCACCACTCGATCTCACACTCTGCATATTATTTCTCCCAACAGGTTCCGTGTAGTCTCGAACGATATGGTCTCGTGAACCACATCTATAACAGGCTCTGTTATTATACTTGCCCCAGCACTCGCCCACGTGTCGTCTACCACACTATGGACACTCCGGTTTATCCTGTCGATTGTTACCAACACTAGCAACTGAAGTAGCTCGAGAATCTACTGAAGGTCACTCTCGAATAGGAATCCCCGCAGTCGTCTTTGATCTGTTACTATCATCTCTGAACTTCTTCGCAACCGAGAAAGAAGTTTTACTCGCTGTTCTCTTACGAAAATCTCTAGCTTCAGATTCAGCTTTTCTTTTCTCTTTTCTGAGCTCTTCATCCTTGCAAGCTCGTTCAACAAGTATTACGAACTCTTTTATTTCAAGAATACCCACAAGTAGCTTTAAGTCTTCATTCAATCCTTCT
Organism: Gossypium hirsutum; assembly: GCF_007990345.1. Taxonomy (NCBI): domain Eukaryota; kingdom Viridiplantae; phylum Streptophyta; class Magnoliopsida; order Malvales; family Malvaceae; genus Gossypium; species Gossypium hirsutum. The sequence continues at coordinate 36,817,298 of NC_053426.1, read as the reverse complement.
TCAAACCTTTTACACATGGCAACTTCATCAGCAACCCGCTCCTGTGTATAACGACTAAGTTTCACAAATTCACGTTCATATTCAGATACAGCCATATGACCTTGTTTAAGTTCAAGAAACTCTTTACGCTTTTGATCGATGAATCGTTGACTAATATATTTCTTGTGAAACACTGTCTGAAAGAAGTCCCACGTAACCCATTCTTTCGGAACAATCGAAATCAGAGTTCTCCACCAATAATAGGTCGAATCTCGTAATAAAGATATAGCACATTTTAGACACTCATCGGGTGTGCGGGACAGCTTATCAAAAACATGGATGGTATTATCAAGCCAGAATTCGGCCCTTTCAGCATCATCAGCAGCTGTGGCTCTGAATTCCTCGGCCCCATACTTTTTGATCTTGTCAACAGGGGGTTTACTCGGTCTCAAAGGATCGGTAGTCACTGGTATTACAGGTATCGAAGGAGGGTTATTCAAGTTCAGGGGTTGTTGTACAGCCGGGTTTGTTCGAGCATATTGAGCAACCCACTCATTCATCACAGAAAAGAAGGCTTGTTTAGCCCCATCATCTTGATTTCTCACAGATGGTTGAGAATCAACAGGAGCTATCCCTTACGCGGGAACAGGCGCTATACTCTCAATGTCGTCTGCTATGGCTCACTCTGGATCAAGTTCCATTTACTAAACAAAAACAAAAGTTTAACCGTCAGCAGTCATCACACTATAATATATTCACATATGGCATGTATAGCTAGACTCACACGCGCTACGTTAGTCCTAGAATCGACTAAATCATAGCACTGAAACCAATTAAAATGTAACACCCCTATGCCCGTAACCGTTGCCAGAGTAGGGTCACGAGGCATTACGAAAACAACTCAACTTTAGAACATTTCACATACATATAAATCAGAAATTGGAATTATAAATTTAATTAATTCAGTCCTAATATAATCGAATATTCATATCTAACAACCAAAATCCAATAAGCCATATATTAGAGTATGCGCATATATATAAAAATAACTAGTCAAGATCTCATAGAATAGCATCATGTAAATATAAATTTTACTATTCATTTGATATAAACCTTACCCTTAGTCGAATCCAATTGAGCATAAGATTCATTCATTCACAATAAGTACTTCAACTAATAAAACATTTGTAAGTCTTATTATTATAGAACTTAATTAACCGAGCTTACCAAGTATAAAAAGAATCATTTCACATTTAAATTTTAAAAAACACAACATTCAAACCATTATACTAACCTTAAGGAAGTACTTTCAATTTCTAATATGATTTACTAAACATACAAAGGTACTTTGCTTATATAAATATAACATATCATCCATATCATAAATACGCATGCTAGTTAACAAGATTTAACATTATAAGATCACAAAACTAGATCATGTGCCATTTTTGCATGGCTCATCAAAATGATAATTACATCATTCAAAATACAAAACTCATCTTTGTCTATTCTATACATGCCACATTTTTAAACTTAAAGCTTCTTTAAAGATACCAAAATGATGAAGATAAGTGTGATGACTTTAGTGATGTCCCGAGGTCACAACGGATCCAGAATCTAAATAAAGATGAACAAACAATTCCAATGAGATAATACTCAGTAAGTCATAAGAAATTTAATAAATAAATCACAATAGAACTCCATTTAAGTCTAATTTGTCTACCTTATTCATTCATGATACCGTATAACGACATACTATTATTTCTTCTTCCAAGACATTATACAATAACCTTTAGAAATAAACACACACATATAAACTCCATACACATTTCTTTTTTTTCTTTGTTCTACTAAAAGCTTAATTACCTATGATGGTAATCATTGTTCTATTTCACACACTACCACGATCATATTCCCTTAATCATTTCGCACACATAGTGCCCCACAACTGATCTCGCACACATAGTGCTCGGTTAATAAATTCGCACACATAGTGTATATATTTATTCGCACACATAGTACTAGCTTTTCCATATGCACACATAGTGCTGCCCTATTCGCACACGTAGTGCCCTTTTCATTCATGTATATACGTACACATAGTACAACAAAAATAAAAAATAAAAAAATAGTACATCAATTCAATGCAATCGACTCAATAATACATTATCTATTCGACATTTCTCCACATATAGAATTTACATTTCATGAGCTATGTGTACTCTAGGAATACATAGTAATCTAAGTCTTAATTGCTTAGAACTTACCTTATTGTCGAACAAATAGCTCTGATCGACTACTCAACAACCTTTGCTTTCCCCTTGTTCGAACTTGGCTCTCTTTGATCTTGAGCTTAATTAAACAAATAAACTAATTCAACCATCTTATCAATTCATCATAATCCAAATTCTATTAATTTCAAACACATATATCATACAACACTTTCATCATTGATGAATTAAACACATAACATGACTGACTGCACATAGTTCTTAAATTCAACCAGCTTGTCATAACATTTTCATATTAACATCATACCAAACCTAAATTGGACATTCATTTAATTATAGCCAAGCAACTTAAATTTCTCTTCCCACTATCACATACACAGCAACTCAATTCCTTTCATGTCAAATGCATTTAACTAAACCATGTCTTAACATCAAGTGCATTCGGCAATAACACAAACCAACTTACCTCAACATTCTATCTCCCATACCTTAACTGAATACTCCCTAGAATATTTCAATCCTCCCAATTCAATCCAAGAGCTTAAAATTTACCTAATTGAGTTTGTCCATGTCTATCTTATTATTCAACTAAAACAATAATTAAATTCATCTCAAACCCTCCATGACCGAATGTATATATATAACTCAATAAACAACAAATTATTAACCTCCCAATTCAAGTCCACATTCGACATCCATAAAAAAACACTTACTAATAATTAAATTATTAATTTCCAAAATTAAGCATAATTTCACCTTACTCCATAATAGTCGATTGAGATTTTTGTCCATATTAACCATTCATAGAAATTTTTACTTAGTTCATACTCACCTATAACCATTTCTAATCACATAACTTCAAAACATCAACAATTTAACATATAGGAAACATAACCGAATGCTTCATGCATCACAAATTCAAAAATTAACATATGGGTCATGCTAAGAGCTTCAAAACCAACTCAATTCCACAAAAATCCAAAAGAATCACATGAAATCATACCTTAATCTATGCATTCACCATAGCCGAATGCCTTAGCTTAATTTTATTTTCTTTTCTTTATGGTTTCGGCAAAATGGAAGAAAGGATGGGTGGTACTTTGTTTTTATCACCATTTTCTATTATAAATTCAGTATTTCACAATATAAAACCATTATAATATAATGCTTATTTCTTTATTTAACATATAATTTCCACCAACTAAAATAAAGATATGAAAACACATGATTGCATGCATGTGTCATTTACATTCAAAGTGGTCCATTTAACATGCAAGTCCCCCATAATACTAAACCATATAATATTTGGCCACTGCACATTTGCCTATCACATTTTCAAGGTTTCTCAAACAAGTCCTTTTTAACTAATTCCACATCCAAATGACAGAAATCAAAACACGATATTTTCACACATGAAATTTCACATATAATAAACATAGAATATAACATTCAATTATTTTCGCGACTCGATTTTGTGGTCCCGAAACTACTTTTCGACTAGGGTTAAAATAGGGCTGTCACACATACCACATCCAAGATTTATAAACAAGTTCAATACTCAAGCCGCATAACCATGACACATAACAGAATAATTGAAACGAGCTCAAACCATAGTCTAGTCAAACCAAACTCAAACATAACAGATAAGCCATTTTCGCATGGCTAGATTATACACAACCCAAAAATCTATTACTTCAAAATGAAATCCAGCCTATACATGCCATAGTTCAATTTCAACTATTTAAATACCGAAGCTGTAGATAGTGTGATGAGCTTGGCTGACAGTCCCGAGCTTGTAGCTTGACTTCAAAATCTATAAAACAGAATAATATAATACATAGAGTAAGCTACCACAGCCTAGTAAATCATAAGCAAATAAATAACCCAATAATGTTAACAAAATTAAATAAACTAAACCAGAATATTTTATCATTCCTCACTTAAATCCAATTATATATATACACATTCATATGAAGTATTTTTAAACAAACATAATTATTTTCTTTTATATTATCACCTTGATCGAATGTTTCTAAAGCCAAAACTAACATATTATCATTTAACCATCAAAGCCGAATATTCATTATATACCTAGTTCACATACATAAATACAAAACTCATATGTCTTAATATAATTTCATAAACATATGTTAACTATATAACCAAATGTATATCTCATCATTTATACACATATACATAGGAACTGTCCATAATATGCTTACTAATCATTCACGACCGAATACACATATCATTTAGTCATATTTTCTTAACTCACATTTTACAAGATTCATAACAAAAGCCAAGGTTTTTACTTACCCTTTTCTCAAGTAGGCAACAAGTAATTTCATACCTGACATATAGCTCGTTTTACACTTTCGAACTCATTATACCTTTGCCCGATGAACCATTTGAAATTGGATAGGACACTCAGATAATCACATAAATCGTATAATGCCAACGTCCCAGACGTGGTCTTACATGTAGCCACATATCGATGCCATTGTCCCAGACAAGGTCTTACTCGTAAACACATATCGGAATCACAAATCGATTCCATGGACTTACTCGCACACATATATCAGAATCTTATGTCATGACATATATATCCTAACTATTCCTAAGGTTCATAAGGGGCTTTCGGATGTCGTAAGTCGGTCGAATCAAACTCGGAAGTGTCATAGCCAAATTTAAACATGTTCGGCCATAGCATATATTAATTCTAACCTTTCATAACAGCATGTAAATTTAACATTGAATTACCAATAAACACGTCTATTTTCTTGTGAACTTACCTCGGACGGTACAAAACAGAATCGGGCAGCTAGTCGATAACTTTCGGTTTTCCCCGATCCAAATTCAATTTCTTTGGTTCTTGATCTTAATCAAGCTTGAATACCACCGAACCCTAACTTGTTTTTCTTTTTCTTTCTTGTTTAAGTTTCGGCCAAGAGAAAGGTAATATGAAAACCTTATTTTAATTTCATATAAATTATAACATATAATAACATATAATAACATTTTATCTAATTACTTATTTAACCTTAATGATATTATAACAAAGCCGTATAACATATGCCTAGTACCGTCCACTTATTCTCTTAATGGGTTAATTGCAACTTTAATTCTTCCATTTAGAAAGCCAAGTGCAATTTAGCCCTTTTTAGAAAAACCACTGAATTTTCACTTTACGCGATTAAGTTCTTTTATTTAATCGGACACCGAAGTGAAAAAATTAAATCACGAAAATTTTAAAGATATAAATTCACACAAAATAATTACAAAAAATAATTTTTAAATATTTTTCTGACTCGAATTCGTGGTCCCGAAACCACCGTTCCAATTAGGGTCTAAATCGGGCTATTACAGAAATAGAGCTCATGTCCATGTATAATTAAAATAAACTTTTCAACTTATTAATTCCATGGTCTCACTGCAACAATCAAACAAAGGAAATTATTATGTAACATGAAATAATTAAATTATGGAAAAAATTAATACATAAAAGCATACAATTGCATACTTTACTAAATCATGTTTACTAAATCATGTCCATTATCTCAATGTAAACAGAATTCACCCAATTAACTATCAAATATTCAGGATTAACATAATTTTTTAAGTAAAAAGGTGCCATAAAAAACTATAAAAATCTATATAATTTAGAGTTTACAGTGGACTACCACGTGTTTAGTGTCTTGGAGAACTCCATATGATGCCATAACTGAGCTATGGTCTTATTCGTCAGGTTCCATGTTTATTATCCTGGCAAACCTCCTGTGTTTACTATTTCAATAGACTCTCTATGCTGTCATAGTTGAGCTATGGTCTTACATAATATACCCTTATGTTTAGAGTCCTAGCAGATTCCATTAGTCACCATAGTTGAGCTATGGTCTTACATCTCATAATCTTCGTGTTTATTGTCTCGACGGACTCTATAGATTGCCATAATCGAGCTATGGTCTTACAACTTACCGCCATTGCAGTGTCACCCCATAGAGTCTATTGGTTGTTGTCACGGCATTGCTCTATGGAACCTAATAACTGTCAATATCCTCTTATCATATATCCACCCTAATGCTCAAATACCGAAGTGCCACCCCGACAAGGCCCAAAGCTTCGCACATTATGGTTTGCTCCTAGTAATCTCGGATGGTGGAATCATAAAAAAATTCCATTTTCCTTTTTCCCTATTACTTCGCCCATTCCTTTATTTCAACGTCCTAACTTTAATGTTCAAACACCGCAGTTTCCCCTCCGCAAGCCCTATAGCTTTACATATCACAAGTGAACTTAGCAACACCGTATGACGGTATCTAACAAAAATTCCCACTTTTCCCTAATCCTAACTTTGTCTAACTCTTTGATATTTGCTGTTGTTTCCACAACTCATAACACACAAGCACAGGCATATTATCTCGTACGCATAATAACATGGAACACGCCAACTTATACATGCATTACCAAAAAATTCAACCCATTTTCATGCTATTCATACAACATATCAAAAATAGGGTATAAAAACTCACCTGGTATTTCTTTTGCCTCAACAGCTTTTTCTCTCCAAATGCTAGAGTTTCCATTCTTGCAACAGCAGCTTTAACATCTCAAATTTTAGCTTTTTGAGAATGTAAAATTATTTTAAGAATGAGGAAATAGCCCAGTGGATAAAAGAAAATTATGAAAAAGCTTAGAAATTAGATTAAGGTCCCAAGTTCGAATCACTTCCCTTGCAAAATAATTAAATTTTACAAAATCCCTTTTTTTTATGTGTGTGTGTCGTCCATACCCTCTTAGACCTAGGTATAAATATTATTTTTACACAAAATGATTAACCTTTAATTCTTTTTCCCTCATCCTATCCGTCCCTCTCATCTTCTCCTCCCCCTTGTTTTCAATTTTTTATTTCTTTCTCTCCATTGTTATGACGTCCATAGCTCTTGATTTATCATCTTTTTCTTTTCTTTTATTTTATTTTTTCCACAAAATCTTACATCATATCCCTTCCCATCTTGCTGTCATTTTCCCCTAAAATAGTCAACCCCAAATCTGAAATCTTGGAGCTCCAAGATCGATTCCTATTGTTGCCAAGAAGTGTTATTCCCGCCCCTATCATCTAGCTTATGCAAGATCTTCTTTTCTTTCAATTTCTTGATAAATATTGTGAGATAAAAACTAAAACTTCTAGATCTATAACTTGGGGGATTTTTAAAGATTTAATGGGTATTTTTCTATATTTTTTATTGATCTTTAAAGTGGTTTTAAGTCAACCCCAATTTGGCCACCATCGGTGGTGGTGTGCGCACCTATGTGTTAGAAAAGGGGGTTGTTCTTCTTTAATTCCTTCCCATCCTTTTCCAGCATTACCTTGAGTTCTTGATCCCCTCTTAATCAGACATTAATCATGTTTTAATTAGGGAAAATTGATCTTGATCAATTGACAATTCAAATTTGACAATTCGAGAAGCGTAAGTATGGTTGATTGTAAACTAGTTTATAGTTTCAGTTTAAGTATTGGGAATAGATTGTTAATTGATAAAATATAGAATTTTAATCATAGATTAGCTACTAATTTTACATTATTTAAATCTGTTTAGGTAACGACTTAAATTCCCCAAATCAACAGTGAGGCTGAAAAATGTTGCGTGTTCGATTCGTATCAAATTAGTGTAAGAAACTGAACTAGTTTGGATTCAAAAAATTTCTATAATTTTAGCTTGGATTGAACCCATAAGTGGGTGTCAGGTGCTTTTTAAGAGGTGTAATAATCGAGCTTAATACTGATTTTTAATTTAGGTTAATTTTAAAGCTTATTAAAGAAACCGCGAGATTTGCTAGTGTGCTGCAAAAGACCGTAAAATAGGGTGTAGGTCCTAACTCTAAAAATTGAATTGTTGATAATGATTTTAATGATATAAATGATTATTTAGCTTGCTGATCAGGCTTTCCTAATTAGCTAAGTATTTAAATTAGTGAGTGGTCTAGTCAAGTATGTTTTGGGCGCTAACTATTTGGCATGGTAGCATATTGCTAGTTTGACTGAATGATTGAATGATTGACCTTGTTAGGAATATTTGGTTAATTTGATGTATGGTTGGTTATTTGTATAGCATGTTTTTGAATGAAAATAAGACTTATGCATAATATATTCATACAAGTGATTTGCTATGAAATGTTTGTAAGACTACTGTACATGCACACGGAAAAGTTGTAAATGCAAATGAAATTATGATTTGTGAATGATACTATATTAATGGTAAATTGAAAGTTGGATTATTGATTCCATTCTCTGAAAGTATTTGATAATTGAGGTCGTGTTGAACATGTCAATTAAATGTGAATGTATTGAATTATGGCTATGTAAGATATTGTATGACATATTGCATATGCATTGGAGTGGGTAAATATTGTGGTTGACAGAAGAGTTCCATGGAGTACTGGCAACATATTAAGTCTGCATTTATTCATAGTCAGTGCACTACACCTAGAGTACCGAGGGGATTGGTGATTTTATCTCATTATTTGTTATTCAATAATTTTTTTGCATTTCTTTTATTTGATGGTTTTTACCACATCAAGATTTGCATGCATACATTGGGGTTCAGCAAATGGGCTCTGGGGAACTCATGGTGTGTAGCGGATGGTTTGGGTACACAAGTGCATTATGTCATGATCATGTTCGTAAAAATGTCACTATTGATATTTGATTGTGTTATTTGGTTCTATGAAAAAATGCTTGAATGTATGTAATATGTTTAATTGTTTAGACTCACACTGAGCTTGTTAAGCTCACCCCGTTACTTCAACTTCTCAGGTAATGAACGAATTTGGGGTCAGATTTGGTATGCGGACAGATGATGGACTTCGGACTTCATAGTTATTTTTATTGAATTATTATTTCAAGTTTCCCTAAATTTATTTGGTTTCTGGAATGTAAAGTGATTTGAACTATGGTTTGGGACTATTTTTGTTTTGAGGATTTTTCATGCATGCATAACTTCACACATGAGAATTATTTATTATATATTGAAATTGGATTAAGCATGTTACTTGGCTTAATTAATAATTGGGATTTTTATTTGGTTTTTCACTACAATTGAGACAATCAAAGTTATTTTTCAAGAGGAATGATGTGCAAAGAGTATTCTGAAAACCAGGCCAATGCTTCAAACCTGACGTAATAAAGATTGGATCTTAATAATGAACGAAGTTAACCATGATTTTACTAAAAAGAGAGCGCATTTAAGGTTTTGAACCATCAATAGGGTAGAATCATAGTTTAAGTGTCCCATTCGACTTTCGTAATTCAGCCATAATATCTAGGTCGTGTTTGGGAGGTTACAGCAGCTTACTGGGTTCTCCACTTTTTTTACTTAAACCTCTAGATCTTCGCCCATGCAGAGCTCTTGTAATCATCGCTTCCTTGGAACAACCAAGAAAGAAGAAGAAGAAGAGAAGAAGAAAAAAATGAACCAAATTCGAGAAAAAGCCTCCCTCAGGAAGTCATTTCCCAACTATTTATAACCCTTCTGGCACGGTCTTCAACCGTGTAAAATCCACCCAATTATAATCATTTTTCCCCCCACTAAGGACCGCCTAGTTCTAATCCAACTGAACCAGAATTAGATTTCAACCATGTCCAATTTTGTTCCTAACTTTTCTTGATTTTTCAATAGAGACCATAAACTTACGGTCTCTTTCAATTTAATCCCCAATTTGTCCCTAAATTCTAGGCTTAAAGGAGACCGGATGTGACATACCATATTGATACTTTTTGGGTTGGAGCATTTTGAATTTATTTGAAAGTTTGTTTAACAAATTTTCTTTTTAGATATAATTTGAAATAGAATTTTTGCCAATTTTTATTTAAAATGATTTTTATTCAAAAAATCTTATTTTTATATCAAAATTAATTTGTCAAATAAAGCTTGGCTCAATAGTTAATAAAAAAATTAATAGATTACATTAATATATTTTTGTATAATTTTCCTCATGTGGTTTTTACATACAAAGCAAAATAGAAACAAATATTGGCTCATTGGATGTATAATGTTTAAAATAACAATAAGTGGTATTATGTGGTTGGATCGTAATACGAAAGGACAACTTGTATTAGTAGATGAATCTAAACATGTAATTAGTCTAATCGAAAATGAGAAAATGATTGAAAGACTAATATGTAGTCTATTAAATCCAATTGGGAAGATGCCTTGTTTTAGGCATCGGGGTGGATGACTCCCAGAAGATAGAGATATAGATGTGACTGATTAAACTGTCAGTAAATCAAACTGGATCCAAGAAGAATAGATCCTAAGTTTATTTATGGATTTATTCACTTGTGATGTTCAAAGTGTGGCATATATTAATCCTGAATGGATGACGAACTATGTATGTGTGACTCATATACTTTAATGTAAGTAAAAGCCTGAGTTCAAGTAGATAAGGAACTAAAAGCTGGTGTGTTGGATATATTACTTCTGCAGTATATAGTGTCTTTCATAATAGTGGAATTCATAGCTCGAGATTTGGGTAAACAATATCCTCTTATTGTTATTACATGGTTGACGAAAAGTAAACGTGACCACAGGTCATTAGTCTTTGTGATGAATGACTTGATTTCTATTTGATAGTAATTGACTTTTCATGAGGGAAGATGTAATGGTTGAGATCATATTTAGAAAATGGTTTATCCCAAAGAGATTAAAGGATATCCTATAAGGGTAACACACTTATGACAAGGTCATTGGACAAGTATTGATCGAGTTGTTTTCGTATGGTATGTCGTTGGGGACAGCTCAGTCACGATACTATAGTGGAATAACTTCATGGATAAATGAGTTTATAACTAATAGGCGAAAAGATGGAAATTAATTATAAATCATTTGAGAACTAATTGCATATGTCCAACCGGTCCCTTCACTGGCGCGTTGAAATCAGAAATGAATTGCATGTTGAACCAAATAAACAAAAATGGATAGAATGGTAAAAATGGAGAAATGGGAAATATTTGGAAATGAATGTGGTTTTCTCCGGAATGAAAATGAAAATGACCTGGAAATGAATTTATGGTCTTCAAATTAAATGAAGTTCGAAAATGGAAATAAATCATTTGGTCATAGTGAATCCCTTGAATGTAGAAATATTAAATATATTTTCTCATAGATTCCTTTGCGATAAAGTCATCATGATTTTAACTAAATTAGAATTGGATTGAGAAAATTGTTTAATTGGGAAATTTATTTAATTAAATTAACTTGATATGTTTATATTTGGAAATAGAAAAAAAATATAGGGTTGGATCGAATTATGACGTACTGGGTTAAAAGTCTAGGAAGTACTTGTAGTTGGACCTTGTAACACCCCGTACTCGAGACCATTGCCGAAGTCGAACACAAGTTGCTAACGGACTTAATTCATTTACTTACACAGTTCATTTTAAAATTTCCAGACAAGCTGGTTAACTGCGTCACTGTCACCTTAAAAATCATATCTAGAGTTCCAAAACTCGAAAACTGATTCCGTAAATTTTCCCTGAAACTAGACTTATATGTACATCTACAATTTTGTTTTCTAGAATTTTTGGTCAAGCCAATTATTACAGTTTATTAGTTAAATTCTCTCCTGTTTCAGGGTTCGACTACTCTGACCTTCATGCATTACGACTTAGATATCTCCCTGTACAGAGCTTCAATACTTATGAAGTTTGTTTCTAATGAAACTAGACTCAAAAAGGAATCTATACATATGAAGCATGACTTCTAATTGTCTCTGGATAATTTATGGTAAATTTTCAAAGTCAGAATAGGGGATCCAGTAATCATTCTGACCCTGTTTCACGAAAACTTAAACATCTCATAAAATACGGCTCATATGGTCGTTTCGCTTCTTCCATATGAAAATAGACTCATCAAGGTTCGTTTACATAATTTATTAATTATTTAATTACATTTATACTATTTTTAGTTATTTTTCAAACTCACATCACTGCTGCTGTCAGCATCTATTTTAAGGCAGATTTCACCTATTTCATAGTTTTCCATGAATCAACTAGCAAATTGACATACATTATTATCAAGGGTAATCCCGATTAGCCATGACGTACGTAGCACCAATAGGACCATGATTGGCCATTCCAATGGCTAGTCATTACCAAACATTTCCACACCACTTAATAACCATATCACAAGACCATAATGTTATACTTCGAAATATACGAGCCATTTTCGCATGGCTATACGAATACACATTACAAAAGGGTACTTAATTAACAACAAGGGTCAGCCCTATACATGCCGTTTTTCAAAATTGAACTAAAAGAGTACCAAAATGTGGCTTAGATAGTGTGGACGACTTTGACTTTGACAATCCCGAGTCCGATAGCTGAAGAGCAAAATCTATAAAACAGAGAATTAAAGCAGATAATAAGCATTTCGATGCTTAGTAAGTTTTAAGCAATGAAATAATTTAAAGGAATGGCATAATAATATCAAGTTTATTTGTTCATCCCTTGGCCGAATAGAAACATAACCGAGATATCACTTTTATCATTAATATCACAAAGGTGAAACCAATTTATCCGACCAACTCCAATCCACAACCGAATGCTCTCATCTCAAATGTCCCTGTCCATTTCATGCATATGCACACACATTCATAACTATGACATTGAACTCTCATATTCGGAACTCATACATCATAATCAGATCATAAACGTTCGGATGATTTAAATAATGTGCTAAGCATTCCCATCGAATTTCAAAGTCATAATTGAAGTATATTCACATTCTCAACAAGGGTAAATTACTTACCTGGTTGTCTTACAGTAAGTAGCGCATGTGATTAAAATTATTCCAGCATGTATTAAATAATTTCTCGTAAGAACACTTATGGGTTTTCACCCTCAAATATTATGCTGGTGCAACATCCTTCGGAATAAAGTCCGACTCTTAGCACCGGCTCAAAAGCCCTTCGAGACCAAGCTCGGATTAGACTACTGGCTCGAAGGCCCTTCGGAACTAAGTCCGGTTATGACACTGGCTCTAAAAAGCCCTTCGAAACTAAGTTCGGTTATTAGCACTGGCTCAAAAGCCCTTCAAGACCAAGGTCGGATTTAGACCCCGATTAGCATTCACACGTATATGCATATATATATCATATCACATCTGGATATCATTCCTGATACTCAAATACAATTACAGCATGTTTACTAACCATACATCGATCAATTCATTAATCCCACACAAATAACATAATCCCTTTTCGTTAATCCACAAGATTTCTATAACCATTCGGCTACAAGTAAATACCTTACTTATTTATTTTACCATGTAATTCAAGTAGAATCGTCAAGTCACGAGTTAATTATTATGCTCATAGACAAATAATTGCCTTATTAAATCGTGAGCTAAATTTCATTACTCAAAGACTTACCTCGGATGTTGTCGAACGATTTCAACGGCTATTCAATCACTTTTTCCTTTCCCTTATCCAACTTTGATCCTCTAAGCTCTTGAGCTAAATCAAACAAATTTACTTCTCAATCAAACACATACATACGACAACCATATACATTTCAAAAACCAATTCATTCGTATCATTTGTCCATATATTAGCTTTTAGCATATTTGGTCGTTAGAGCGACCTATTTAACTTTCAAGCATTCATTTCTAATTTTAATTAAACAATGCCAAATGCCATGAACTACTAATGCCACACACACACATATGCATAAAATTCATCCATACATAACCTATAGCTCATTCGGTCATTCGTCTCTCAAACCTATCAAAGCTTCAAATCAAACTTCCCTGGCCGAATACACATATAAGCACATAATGCACATTTAGCATTTTTATTTACTTCCTGATACATTCGGCCTTGGCATAATTTCATTAAAAATCCCTATTAGCCACTTCACCAATCAATTATATCATCTACTTAATATTTCATAACTTATCATGCTAGCTGAATATTATTTATTCAAGTTCATCATCTTCATATTCGGCATTAGCATCAAATATAATAGCCAATTCTTCCCACTTTGAATCTATGCATCCATTTAATCATAGTTTGTTCAAACACTCATACAACAAGATTCATCCAATTTAACAAGAAACAAAAACTTTATTCCTCCATAGCTACAATGGCCGAAAGATCTAGACATCTCAATACCGAAATTTCTAACATGGGTTGCCTAAAGAATTTGGTAGGGAGTTCAAATTTATCTAACATTTCAAGTAACTTAACACATCCATATAGCTAACATGCTAGTAGTATCAAGGCATCAACTAAAATTTTGAAGCCTCTTAGCCGAATCCTAACTCTCCAACAACCCCAATTTCATCCATGAGATACATAGAAGTAGGCTAACCCTCCAAAGGATGTGTAAACCTCCAAAAGCAACATTGAACATACCTTAATCTAAAGAACCACCTTGGCCGAACTTCCCCTCTTCTTCTTCCTTCAATTCACGGCAATGGAGGAGCAACCTAGCTAATTTTTTGTTTCTCCCCTACTAACCACTATTATTTTATTACCCATGTTCTTTATTTTATTATTTCTAACATAAAACACTAACATAAAATGTTTATAATACATTTTAACCCATAGCATGGCCGGCCACTACTTGTCATAGGTGGAAATTTGACATGCAAACCCATTATTTTCATAACATGCACTAATAGATCTTTATAGATTAACCCATCACATTTCAAAGTGTCACACATAAGTCCTATTAACTAAATTCACATGCAATTGACCAAATCGAAGCTCAAAACTTTCACACACTCATATTCACATATTTTAGACAATAAATATCATACTCAAATACTTCGGTGACTCGGTTTAGCGGTCCCGAAACCACTTTTCGACTAGGGTCAATTTAGGGCTGTCACAGACCTAATATGGGATAGGCCCAAAAGCCCCACATGTTTAAGAGAGAGATGACAAACCCTATTTTGTTTAACTAGAGTTAGCGCCCCACCTACTCCTAGTTAGACTAGGAGTTTGTTTTTCTATTGAAATAGACTTCTACAATTTAATAAGGGTTTTAACTCTTCTCACTATAAATAGATGGCACCAATAAGGCTACAAATACAACTTTGAGATATTATTATTCTGCCTAAAACTAGTAAGAGTTTATTCTCTATATATTAATTTTTTTTCCTAAATAACAATTTTTTCAATTTCTATTGAGAGGGACTTTGCTTTCACACTAAAAATAAAGAAAACTATTTATGGTTCTATGTTTGATTCGAATGGTTCGGGCCCACACTCAAAGCATTTCATGGTATTAAAATAGTAGAAAAGGTCGTCTGGTTGGAACCTAGAAATGATAAGGATTCATCTATGTGTTATTTCAGTAAAGGGTTTATTATTATAAATATCACAAATCGGCTCAATTTTCAAAATTTTTATTTTTCACTGTGCAAGAAAATCGTTTTTGAACTAGATTTTTTCCATCAGGCATGTCATAGGATTAGTTTATGAGATTATACTTTGGTCGTTACTGATAAGGCATGGAGCGTATACTATAATTAAAACATTCTGATGAGGTGCTGAGCACACTTTACTTTGGTTTATACCGATAAGGCATGGTGTACAAATTATACTATGGATATACCCATGAGGCACTAGGTGTCAGATATATTGGTGTGATAGTTGGATGATACATGCATCCATCTTGAGTCCATGTTCGATTAATAGGGGTTAAGATACATATACCATGCTATGTGACTTTTGATATAAGATGTTAATATTGCATAGTTTATCTTGTATGTTAATGTTAAAGTAACAAAATATGGCATGTGAATAAAGATCATTTGAATAGATTAAAATGAGCCCTGAAGGCTGATATGGATATGAAACAAATCAATAGGTTGGAGATAGAAATGTATAAATGAAATGAACTAGTGATATTCTATGAAATATAAGTAAATGTGATACGATGATAGATAATGTTATATGTTCTTATATGATAGACCGAATGAAATATGGCATGGATTTTTACATGAGACATGAGTTGCAAATTGAATTAGTTGATAGTTATATCACATTTTTGTTGTTTTTGGCATATTATTCTATTTGTATTATTAATTTAAATCATGAAAGTACCACTGAACCCTGTTGATTAGCGTACGGTTTGTTTATTTCTGTGCGCAGGTACCAGTAGATCTTAAGGTTTCAAGGAGTTGAACAACATCTAGAACTCACCTCTCGACTCAAAAAATATTATATGGTTTGTTTTGTTTTTGGAAATTGGCATGTACCTAAGGTCGTGAATTAGTATTACGGTCTATTTTGTATGTTTTGTTTCAAATGGTATGTTCATGATCAAAGCTATTATATTAAGGATAAACATGTTTATTTTGTATGTGGATGCTTGGAATTGGGGCATGACTTGTACGTTAGGTGATGGAGAATGATGCAAATAACTATAATGAATATGTCATGCTTATAATCACATATTGGTAAATGTTAGATATGTCAAAAATGTTAATTTGATTATTGTAGTACTGTCTATAGTGTGCTAAGTTGAGTTTTTAGGTCACATAAACCATTTAGTACTGACTTTGGGTAGGTTCAGTTGAGTGATGCAAAGATTGGGGGAAACTGCCTTCAAAGTCACAACACTCCTCTACTGGTGTTGCGAGATCGAGCTTTTGTTTCCATAGTCGCTGTAACACCTTATATTCGACTTGATTTATCAGATCTGGATAAAGAATGCCACAAAATGAGATACTTAGCAATATTTTAAAACTGACTAAGACTTTACTAACCATACTTCTCACTTATATACTTTTATTTCAAATCAAAAAAATTTTTAGGAAACGTTTATTAATTACAACTGGTTCCCAAATGGTGGTATAAAACAATAAAACTTAAATCTTTATTAACATAGACTCAAAAATGGCATATAACATTATTCTCTATTTGGAAACCTATTCCCAAAAGTCCCTTTGTATGCATAATATTGCAGTTTGATCGACCACTTTGGAGCAATCCTGGCTCGGTCCCTCACAGGTGCACTGGTTCATATTTTAAGACCTGCCACACACAAACAAGCGTCCATAAGTTCAATACAGAGTATTGCGTCTAAACTAGTATTACCTTTTAATGTTGATGTTGAAATCCTCGAGTTAATATCCTGGTTCCTTTTCAGAGTTTGGCTAATACTTTCTGATTTCTAGTTGGCGAATAACTATACGCCAATTCTACACTTATCCATCATATGCACATTTCATCCGAATGGAGGATCCCAGACTTTACACCATATTTTAAATCATTCTTCACAATCCCTTTGAGGATAGCAGTTGGATACACACTTTAAAACAATATTTATAATATTCTACTCTTGGTGAATTCTTTTACAGACTCCAGCGATTATCAAAACACCAGTTACCTTATAAATTCAAATTCGTCCAAATAACAGACTTACTTAGAAGAATATAGAATTTTAATTCACACAATAGAATCCCAAATAACTTCCATACAGAACATGAAAATTCCTAAGTATGGCAGGCAACTTACACCACTTTTTATTCTAAATACACAAAGCTCTTTGTACTAGCAGGTCACTATGGAAGATTCCTCAATCGTTCACACTATTTTAAGAATTCATTTAGGAAATGCCTCGAGGGCATACTTAGATTTCACCATGCGTCTAACTAGTAACTCGTCAGTTAGGCTCGTACCCTAGAATTCATCATATAGGTTTTCTAGTTAGCTTGTTGCTAAGGCTCTCCATATAAGACCCCGCTTAGGATTTACAAAATTTGCCATACAAGCTTTCCAAATAATTTTTCACTCAAGTTTTTTAGGTGACGATATCATTAAGGCTTTCCCTGTAATATGCCACAAAGGCTTTTCAGCTATTTTTGCACAAAGGCCTTTTAGGTATCTCGCCACAAATGAATTTCAAATAATTTGTGTTTATTGTCCCAGTAGACCATCTCTATGGATGCCATGGGGCTTCTCCCTCATGGTTTTATACCTTCATGCCCTCTTGGCGCATTATCATATAATGTCATGGTCATGGATTTCCACATATTTATTTCGTGATCTACCAGTCTGGTTACCATTATAGCTACCTTACCGAAGTCTACACAATAAATCTTCATTTGTGTTCCATGATTTGCCAATCTTATTAGTAATATTGCTAACCTACTAGAGGCATCACAACATATTTTTCTCTTCACATTTAAACATATCACAAACTCATTTGTATTGGACTCGTATCACAACAAAGGTCTCTTTTAATTAGACTTTACCACACACACATATAACACTAACTACTATCACCCACACATTCTAGAGATGACGTACCAACTCTTTAACAACAGTGACACTAAAATGCCCCAAAACCCAACCTAAAAGTTTAGACCGAATCCTGGAGGTTACATTGATCACCGAAGTGATCCAAAGCAATTTTAGTTTAGCCAATTAGAATACAAAATAGTATTGAAGATACGTAAAAAAAAGTCAGAAATAAGATCCAAAAATTTCTAAAATTCAGTCTAATAGCAGGCTGCGAAAACCCAAAACCAAGTTTGTACCACAATTCCTCTAAAAAATTTTGTAGTCCAAAATAGTCTACAAATTTAAGTATTTGCATAATCAATTTATTAGCCTGGCTTAAAACACATTACTCCTACATCTCCGGCATGCCGAGTCAATCCACAGAAATTGAGAGTACCTGAAAAGGCAAAACTAAGGGGGTAAGCTACACGAGCTCTATGTGAGTTCGAAACATAACAAACAACAAAGTTACAAAAAAAATTAGATAGCAGTTCAACAGCGAAACGTACTTATAAAGCTATTACAAAACCAGAATGCAAACATGGAACCAACGTCCCAAGCATACATAACAAACAAAGTACATCACATCATTATAACATATCTCTAAAAAACAGATGTTCGCACAAGTAGATGTATGTATGAATGCAAAACAAATTTAAAACAAACCCACCCCACCAATCGAACACCGAGCTATAAGAAGCTCAACCAACCATGCACACCACGTAAGACCTCGAAAGGCCCATCCAACCCTACACACCACATATGTGGACTAGGCCACTCAGATGATAATATGCAGCAAAGCTAACATATGTGTCATACTATGCGATACCGCTATCAAAATGTATTGTAGTTGAAACTGCTCAAATCAGATTAGACTTCCTTCTCTTCACAATTAAAAACCCCCCAATTTTATGTTCATGAATAAATATGCACATCAGACACTGTCAGTCATACAAACACAGAAGCTCATATTTAGTCGATCACTTACAAAATTCCCATGCGATTGTAGAATACACACCACATACAAATATTCACAAGGATACCAAAACTCACAAGCTCAATCAATCACATTCAAAACCCATCATGTTCATAAACTATTTACTAGAACATCATATAACACTTTTTTGAACTATTAAATTAACACTCTAGTTAAGTACAGACGCATAAACCTGAGATAATCAAAGTCTTTACCAACCTTACTAAAGCCTAACTAAAGGTCAGAACACATAGAAAGTTAAACGTGTCAAAAACCGACCGTGTGGAAGTGCCTAGGTCATGTGGGGTCAACACGCCCATATGAAAGAGGCACATGCCCGTGTGAAAGGGGGCACCCTGTCATATGACTATGGCACACTCCCGTGTGACCCAGGAACATGGTCGGTGGATAACCAATATAACTCTTTGTCCATTTGTGCTTAAGTAAGGTGCAGGGCAAACACGACTATGTCTCCAAAACACACTTCCGTGTGAAAAATGACTAAAATCCCTAAATTCCCAAGTATCAAATTTGTCCCTGAAACCCTAATCCCCCACTTCCACACAGCCATGTGGACCGCCCGTGTGCAGCACACCCCTGTGTGACCACCCGTGTGGTCATGAATCCACTCCGGAATAGCTACATAATGTGCCTTTGATGTCGAAACGACCCCCGACCCTCATTAACTCAATAATACACCAAAAACTCATAGTATTTCAAGCTAAACCGCAACAACCGACACTACGATTGGTAATTTTCAGAAACACACCAAATATATTGAATTATTCAAAATCAAAGCAGAATTTTGACAATGAAAAGGAAGAGTTTCTGAACCCACAAGCGATTTAAGCACTCAAAATTGTTCGACTCGCTCCCCTAAAATGATTTAGAGATCTTAATTACAAACACAACTAATTATAAGAATTTAATTTAAGAAATACAACAAAATTGAGGACCAATCAAGCAGAACACTCGAGAACAAAGCTCCCTTGACAGACAACAAAGTAGAAGAAGCAAAAACAAAATCAAAGGAAACTGAAAAGTCACAGAAAACAAAGTGTAGTGGGAGAAGAACATGTATGGAAAAAAAATGTAGAAACTATTTGATGTTGACATAAAAAAATAAAAAATAAAATAAGTGGTTTTTAAAATTAAAACAAATTTCAAGATACAATAATCATTCTTCAAAACACACATGAGGATTCGATCCCAAAACCCAAAGGTACACTAACACACCACCAACCATCAGACCAACAGGCCTATTCTGATATTAAAACATGACAACAAACCCAATTGTCCGATCTAGCCACTAACCCTTCCTACAAATCTCAAAACTTCTAACCCCGAAATATAGGGTGTTACAGACACTTATCATGCAACGTCGTATTCAAACAACTATCAATACTCTTCTTTTACATCTATGTAGATATTTTCTTAATGAGACATGCTTATCTACAGATGCATCAACCATTTTTTCAAAATAAAATTATATATAGAAGTCAGTACTATAAACTCACCGGAGACTCACCTTTACCTCGACTCAGAATGTTTGTTCCAATCATCCTTCTCAATCTAGTAGCAACCACTACTCAACAGATCATAGAACCTCAATTAAGACCTTATTTACTGATAGGTTACTAATATGCCATCTATACACGACCCTCGTGTAAGGGCTCCCACTCAAAACATATTGTTCTTACATCTTTTACACATCCCTACTCATTACTGTCATAACATACAGAGCTATTGAACTTACCAGAAGGTTAAATCATCCAATAATTTACAAAACCTTAGCTTTAGCTTATCGAAGAATAATAAGAAAACGTTTAGAATGAAAAGAAGTAACCATGATGCAATCAGGAGAGAAAAACCCTCTAGATGCACCCCTTCACCATGTATATATATACTCTCGATCTTTTATAGTGGATTTGACAAGTGGCAATATTATTTGAATTTGTCCCCTAGTTTCCCTACAAAAATCTGAGGAAAATAAAAGGAAATTTGGCTAGTTTAACGTTGTGGTAAACCAGTCAAGAAGAGAGCCAAATCAATCCGGTTAACTCCCAACTAACCAATCAAGAAGAGAGTCAAACCAATTGAAGAGTGCTCATACAAACCAGACGTATTTCATCTTGGTGATGACTCTCTTATGGCGTGATCTTAAAGATAATTAATTCTTTATATAGTTTTCCTATACACTAAATAGACTCTTGGTGTTTTAGCAAAAAACTCTAAGGCGTAATCTTTCTTCACTTGAAGATATCCTGGACCAACTTCTTAGATACCGAATTGAATTTTGAATAGGTAATTTTATCTAATTAGTGATTAATTAAGGTATAGGGACTAAATCGCAAAATCGATAAAAGTTTAATTGTTAAAAATTTTTGAATTAGAAACAAGTAAGGATTAAGAAGGAAATTATACCTTTTTAGCCTATAGTGGGCAGTAGGAACAAAGAAAACACAATGATTTTATTGTAAAATTTGTTATAAATAAAATAAATAAATAAAATAAACTAATACATAAGTAATAAAATATGATAGTGGAAAGAGAGAGAGAAAAAACATATTTCTCTTTTCATCTTTAACTGTCAATAATTGAAGGAGAAGAGGAAAAACTTTCAAACTTATGGATTTCACATTTAGAGCCTCAATTGATTAGTGCAATTTAGTCATTTTCTTATAATTTTTACGTTTTTGGTGTAACACCCCGAACCCGAGACCGACACCGGAGTCGGACACGAGATGTTAACAAACTTTGAAAAATTTTTCCAGACACTGCCCAGTCTGAGTACTAGTCGCTTCAAAAATCATATCTTGAGTTTCACAACTCAAAAATCAGTTTTGTGATTTTTCCCTGAAACTAGACTCATGTCCCCACCTATGGATTTTTTTCTAGAATTTTTGGTCGGGCCAATTAGTACAGTTTATTAGTCAAAGTCTCCCATGTTACAGGGGTCGACTACACTGACCTTTTCCCATTACGACTGGGATATCTCTCTGCACAGAGCTTCAATACTGATGCCGTTTGTTTCTATGGAAACTAGACTCAGAGAGGAATCCATACATATATGGTATGACCCCTAATTATCTCTGGTCAATTTATAGTGAATTTCCAAAGGCGGAACAGTGAATCCAGAAACTGTTCTGGCCCTGTTCCACAAGAACCCGAATATCTCTTTCTGTACTGTTCCTATAATTGTTTCGTTACTTCCATATGAAAGTATATTCATCAAGGTTCGATTACATAATTTATTCACTATTTAATTCCACTCCTACGAATTCTTGTGATTTTTCCAATCCACACCACTGCTGCTATCAGCTTCTGTTTTCAAAGTGAACCTCACCTAATTTGGGGTTTCATGGACCAACTAGGGCCTTGTCATACATAAGCCCACATATGATCATACTTAGCCATTCTAGTGGCTGATCATTTGCTCAACACTTCCATTCCAACATAGTTACATCATGAAACCATCTATACATTCATAAATACGAATGGTCTAATGCCATACTCCACTTCTACAAGCCATTTTCGCATGGCTGTACACTTATACATTTCATAAAGTACTCGAAAGACAACAACGGGTAGTCCTATACATGCCATAACAAAATTCAACCAAAATAGTACCCAAAAGAGCCTTTGATAGTGTGGGCGACTTCGACTTCAAGATCCCGAGTCCGATAGCTGGAGAACCAAAAATCTATAAAACAGAGGAGCAATGTAACGAGTAAGCAATTTATGCTTAGTAAGTTTGAGCAAGGAATTCCAGCATGCACAAAGAATATCACACATTTAGCTAAACGGAATATTTCATAATACGCAATTTATCGATTTTAAACTTGCTTCACAACATTAACAACCCTTATACACATACACAATAGACTAACTTAGCCGAAGGCCGATAGCTCGTTTATCAACTGAGCGAACATTTATTTGTAAGGGCTCGATTTAATTCAACACATACGTAACATATCCCCATATTGGGATGTTTTTCGAATATTCGCTGGAATTTTACAGCAAGCTCATTCGTTACCAATTCGCGTACCTTCGGGATTTAACCGGATATAGCTCCTCGTTCAAATGCCTTCGGGACATAGCCCGGTTTTAGTAACTCACCCCATGCCTTCGGGACGTAACCCGGATTTAACAACTCGCACGAATGCCTTCGGGACTTAACCCGGCTTTAATAACTCGCACGAATGCCCTCGGGACTTAACCCGGATTTAGTATCTCGCACAAAGGCCTTCGGATCTTAGTCCGGATATATTCGCTTAGCACAAAGCCTTCGGGACTTAGCCCGGACAGCATTCAATTAATCATACACATCTAACAATAATTCATGGTACATTCATATTTCATTTTCGTTTACGAAACTCAAACACAAGGCACATATTGTCCTTGCACATTCGGCTCAATAGCCACACATAGAGCATGATTTAATCACATCGAAATTTAGGCTCTCTTACTCAAGAACTTACCTCGGGTGTTGTCGAACGATTCCGCTAGCTATTCAACCACTTTTTCCTTCCCTTTATCGGTTTTATTTCCCCTTTGCTCTTGAGCTTAATCAAACAAATAAATTGATTTCATCATTTAGGCATCAAAAGATGAACACAAGGCACTTAGCCCATATTTATACATTAGACATTAAAGTCTCATACATGCAAAAATCATGCATCAACACAACATATTAGCTAATTTCTTTCCCCTTGGCCGAATATGCATGTCCCTTTTTGGGGTCGATTTCAACACTTAATACACACATATACACACTAGTAAAGCATCCTCCCCCTTTTCATCAATTTAACACATGCATTGCTCATTAACATGCAAAGTTACATTCGGCCTTAGTACACATCTTGCTAGCCGATTCTTCTCCATTTAGCAACCAATGCACATATGTGCTCACACAAAAATGCTAAAAAGGAGGTTCAAGAATCATCAAGCCATCATCACATGCATCATTAACAAGCTTCATATTTTGCATGCAATGGCATTAACACAACCTCCACCTAGGCCGAATCTTAACTCATCCTCATGCCTCATCACCACAACATCAAACATCAACCAAGAATGATTCATCCATGGTCAAGTGCCATTTCCATCACATAGCAAGATTTAGACCATGGGTTAGGTAGAACTCAAGCTAACAACTAAAACATGCATGCCTCTCATGGAACATCATCAAACATACCTTAGCCTAGCTACATGCATGGCCGAATCTCTTCACCTTTCTTCTTCTTTCCTCCTTAAAATTTTTGGCCAAGGATGAACCAAAGGATGAGAAAATTTTTCTTTGTTTTTCTTTCTAGTTTTTGGCAAGCATGAAGATGAGAAAAGGATGAACAAAATCCCCCCCTTTCTCTTCTTTAGCTCACGGCAATGGGGGGACAAACACTACACACACATTTTTTTTTCTTTTGTTTTCCATTTCTTTATTACCCATACTCCTTATTTTATTCTTCCACTAACAAAACATGTTTCATGACATGTTTTACCCATCCTTCCTTGTCATGGCCGGCCACTACTCTTTAGGGGGGGAAATTTGACATGCAAGTCCCCCCTTTGTCCACATGCACTAATAGGTCCTCACACATTGACCTATCACATTTTAGAATTTTCTCACATAAGTCCTAATGACTAAATTCACATGAAATCAACCAAATTGAAGCTTGAAATTTTCACACATTCATAATTACATATTCTACACAATAAGTATCACATTCAAACATTTCGGTGACTCGGTTTAGCGGTCCCGAAACCACTTCCCGACTAGGGTCAACTTTGGGCTGTCACAACTCTCCCCCACTTAAGAAATTTTCGTCCCCGAAAATCTTACCGGTAAATAGGTTTGGGTATCGTTCTTTCATCGAGCTCTCGGTCTCCCAAGTTGCTTCCTCGATCCCGTGTTTGAGCCATAACACCTTTACTAGCGGAACTCTTTTGTTTCGCAACTCCTTCACTTCACGAGCTAGGATACGCATCGGTTCTTCTTCATAGCTCATGTCGACTTGAATTTCAACCTCTGATGGGCTAATTATATGTGATGGATCAGATCGATAGCGTCGAAGCATCGAAACATGAAAGACGTCATGAATCTTTTCAAGCTCCGGGGGCAAAATCAATCTATACGCAACCGGACCAACTCGTTCGGAGATTTTGTACGGCCCAATGAATCTTGGGCTCAACTTGCCCTTACGGCCGAACCTGAGTATCTTTTTCCAAGGTGAAACCTTAAGGAACACTTTGTCTCCCACCTGATACTCGATGTCTTTTCGTTTCAAATCTGCGTACGATTTCTGACGATCCGTGGCTACCTTCAGACTTTCACGGATTACCTTTACTTTCTGTTCAGCATCTCTAATCAAATCAACTCCGAAAATTTTGCTTTCACCGAGCTCGGTCCAAAACAATGGTGTACGCCATTTACGACCGTACAAAGCCTCGTAAGGTGCCATCTTAATACTTGATTGAAAACTATTGTTGTAAGCGAATTCAATCAAAGGTAAATACCGTTCCCATGAACTACTGAACTCGAGGATGCAACATCTCAACATATCCTCAAGTATCTGAATTATCCTCTCGGATTGACCATCGGTTTGGGGGTGAAAAGCAGTGCTAAAATGCAGCTTGGTACCCAGAGCTTCTTGCAATTTCTTCCAAAATCGTGAGGTGAATCTCGGATCTCTATCCGACACGATAGAAACAGGTACCCCGTGTAATCTCACAATTTGATAAACGTACAATTCAGCTAGTTTCTCCAATGAAAAATCCGTACGTACGGGGATGAAATGAGCCGACTTAGTCAGTCTATCAACAATAACCCATATCGCATCCTTCTTACTTGCTGACAAGGGCAGTCCAGACACAAAGTCCATTGTGACTCGATCCCATTTCCACTCGGGTATCATGATCGGCTGGAGTAATCCTGAAGGCACTTGATGTTCCGCTTTCACTTGTTGACATATTAAACATCTCGAAACAAAGTCAGAGATGTCCCGTTTCATACCATGCCACCAAAATTGACGTTTCAAATCATTGTACATTTTCGTACTCCCCGGGTGAATTGACATTCGGCTACAATGGGCTTCGTTCAGAATCATCGAAATGAGTTCCGAATTCCTTGGAACACACAAACGATTTCTAAACCTCAAACAATCATCATCATCAATTTGAAACTCCGATTCCTCGTTCGGAAAACACTTAGCCCGTTTTGCAACCAATTCATCATCGACTTTCTGAGCTTCACGAATTTGGTGAGTCAATAATGGTTTAGCTTTTAATTCAGCTACTAACACACTGTCTGGTAGAACAGACAAATGCACGTTCATCGCTCGTAAAGCAAACAATGACTTCCGGCTTAAGGCGTCCGCAACCACGTTAGCCTTTCCCGGGTGGTAATCAATGACAAGCTCGTAATCTTTCAACAACTCAAGCCAACGTCTTTGTCGCAGATTCAAGTCTCGTTGAGTCATCAAATATTTGAGACTTTTGTGATCCGAAAATACATGGCACTTCTCACCAAACAGATAATGTCGCCATATTTTTAAAGCAAACACGATGGCAGCTAGTTCGAGATCATGGGTCGGATAATTCCTCTCGTGTGGCTTCAATTGTCTCGACGCATAGGCCACGACTCGACCTTCTTGCATCAATACGCAACCCAACCCAAGTAGGGATGCGTCACTATAAATGACAAACTCTTTACCTGATTCGGGTTGCACCAAAATTGGAGCTTCAGTCAAATGAGTTTTCAGTTGGTCGAAACTTTTTGACATTTCTCCGTCCACTCGAACTTAACATCCTTTTGAAGTAGCTTCGTCATTGGTGTGGCTATCATCGAGAAACCTTTCACAAATCGTCGGTAATAACCGGCGAGCCCCAAAAAGCTCCGAACTTCAGTAACATTTCTCGGAGGTTTCCAGTCAAGTATGGCTGAAATTTTATTCGGGTCAACTCGAATACCCGACGCGGATACCACATGACCCAAGAAGCTAACCTCTCTTAACCAGAACTCACACTTACTGAACTTAGCATATAACTGCTTATCCCGCAAAATTTGCAGCACTAGCCTCAGATGCTCAGCATGTTCGGTCTCGTCTCTTGAATAGACCAAAATGTCATCAATGAACACCACTACGAACCGATCCAAATACGGTCTGAAGATCCGATTCATCAAATCCATAAATACTGCAGGGGCATTAGTGAGCCCAAACGGCATCACTAAGAATTCGTAGTGACCATATCTCGTTCTGAAGGCAGTTTTGGGAATATCTGAATCTCGGATTCGCAACTGATAATAGCCCGATCTCAAATCTATTTTTGAGAACACTGAGGCTCCCTTCAGTTGGTCGAACAAATCATCGATGCGCGGCAACGGATATTTGTTCTTTATCGTCACTTTATTCAGCTGACGATAGTCAATGCACAACCTCATGGTTCCGTCCTTCTTTTTCACGAACAATACTGGTGCACCCCAAGGTGAGAAACTTGGTCGAGCGAAACCTCTATCCGTCAGTTCTTGCAACTGAGCTTTCAACTCCTTTAACTCGGTTGGTGCCATACGATACGGAGCTATCGAAATCGGCGTAGTCCCAGGTACAAGCTCAATACCAAACTCTACCTCCCGAACAGGTGGTAAACCCGGTAATTCTTCCGGAAAAACATCCGGGTATTCACAAACCACCGGCACAGATTCGGGTTTCTTTTCTAATTCTTTGTCACCAAGTACATACGCAAGGTATGCTTCGCACCCTTTTCTTACATATTTCTGTGCCAACATTGCTGATATTACAGCTGGCATCCCCTCTAAGTCCGCAGACTCAATTCGGACTACTTCGTTATTTGCGCATCTCAAATCAATAGTCTTGCTCTTGCAATTCACAATCGCATCATGCGCGGTCAACCAATCCAAACCAAGGATAACATCAAATTCATCAAACGGCAAGAGCATCAAGTTCGCCGGGAAACAGGAACCTCGAATTTCCAGGGGACATTTCTTACACACTTTGTCGACAAGCACGTAACGACCCAAGGGATTTGACACCCGAATTACGAACTCAGTAGACTCAATAGGTAAAGTCTTACTGGATGCTAAGGTTTCACATATGTAAGAATGAGTAGAACCGGGGTCAATCAAAGCAATTACATTAGTATCAAAGAGGGTGAATGTACCGGTAATAACATCAGGCGAAGAAGCATCCTCGCGGGCACGTATAGCATAAGCTCTAGCAGGCGCACGGGCTTCGGATCTGGTTATATCGTCTCTAGATCCTCTCTGACCACCACCAGCATTGCCCATATTTCCAGATGGTCTACCTCGAGCAGTGGTAGCACCCGGTCTCCCACTCTGATTTGCATTCTGCCCCGACAACCTCGGGCAATCTTTAATGAAGTGGTCCACTGATCCGCATTTGTAACAGGAGCGGTCAGGAAATCTACAACTCCCCGAATGCCATTTACCGCAATATCGGCATTTCGTCCTGTCTCGACGTTCATTCCCAACACTGGCGACCGAAGTGCCTCGTGTACCCACAGGGGGTCGATCACGATCTCGTCCAAAAAGGCCCGAAGTGCCTCTAAACTGGCCCGCATCATCTCGAAATCTCTTCGATGTCTGTTGAAGAGACCTTCCCGAGGATCTTTTACGAAACTCTCTAGTTCCCTCATCAACTCTTTGCTTTTCTTTTCTAAGCTCTTCGGCTTTACAAGCTCGTTCAACAAGTACCACGAACTCTCGTATTTCAAGAACGCCAACGAACATCTTTATATCTTCATTCAGCCCATCCTCGAAGCGTTTACACATAATAGCTTCGGACGAAACACATTCCCGAGCGTATTTGCTAAGTCTAACAAATTTTCGCTCGTAATCAGTAACCGACATGGAGCCTTGCTTAAGCTCAAGAAATTCCTTCCGTTTTTGATCAACAAATCTCTGACTGATATACTTTTTCCGAAACTCAGTTTGGAAAAACTCCCAAGTTACTTACTCTCGGGGCACAATAGAAGTCAGAGTACTCCACCAATAGTAGGCAGAATCACGTAGCAAGGAGATAGCACACTTTAGGCATTCATCGGGTGTACAAGATAGCTCATCGAGTACCCGGATAGTGTTGTCCAGCCAAAATTCAGCTTGCTCGGCATCATCGCTATCTATAGCCTTAAATTCAGTAGCCCCATGTTTTCGGATTCTGTCAACTGGGGGCTTATTTAACCTTATTTGGTCCGTTACCGGTGGTATTGTAGGTGCGGGGGTAGTATTTGTCGGGAATGGAGGTTGTGGAACAGCCATATTAGTTCGAATGTATTGGTTAAACCAATCATTCATCACACTATAGAATGCTTGTCTAGCTTCATCATTCTGATTACTAGCATTAGGTTGAGAGTCCGCCGGCACTGTCCCTTGTGCGGGAGCAGGCGCTACACTCTCAAGATCATCAGCTACTTCTCGGTCACGATCGGGATCCATTACTATAAATAAACACATTTACGATTGTCAGAAATCACCACACTATCAAGTAATCACATAAAATGGCATGTATAGCTAGACCCAAAACATTACGGTAGTCCTAGAATCGACTAAACCGTAGCTCTGATACCAATAAAATGTAACACCCCGAACCCGAGACCGACACCGGAGTCGGACACGAGATGTTAACAAACTTTGAAAAATTTTTCCAGACACTGCCCAGTCTGAGTACTAGTCGCTTCAAAAATCATATCTTGAGTTTCACAACTCAAAAATCAGTTTTGTGATTTTTCCCTGAAACTAGACTCATGTCCCCACCTATGGATTTTTTTCTAGAATTTTTGGTCGGGCCAATTAGTACAGTTTATTAGTCAAAGTCTCTCATGTTACAGGGGTCGACTACACTGACCTTTTCCCATTACGACTGGGATATCTCTCTGCACAGAGCTTCAATACTGATGCCGTTTGTTTCTATGGAAACTAGACTCAGAGAGGAATCCATACATATATGGTATGACCCCTAATTATCTCTGGTCAATTTATAGTGAATTTCCAAAGGCGGAACAGTGAATCCAGAAACTGTTCTGGCCCTGTTCCACAAGAACCCGAATATCTCTTTCTGTACTGTTCCTATAATTGTTTCGTTACTTCCATATGAAAGTAATTCATCAAGGTTCGATTACATAATTTATTCACTATTTAATTCCACTCCTACGAATTCTTGTGATTTTTCCAATCCACACCACTGCTGCTATCAGCTTCTGTTTTCAAAGTGAACCTCACCTAATTTGGGGTTTCATGGACCAACTAGGGCCTTGTCATACATAAGCCCACATATGATCATACTTAGCCATTCTAGTGGCTGATCATTTGCTCAACACTTCCATTCCAACATAGTTACATCATGAAACCATCTATACATTCATAAATACGAATGGTCTAATGCCATACTCCACTTCTACAAGCCATTTTCGCATGGCTG